>NC_077224.1:21832227-22132227 GCF_024763615.1 Phlebotomus papatasi
TTTTATCCAAGGAACCTGTGCTCGGATACAATTTTTTACTGTTTTTTTTTAGAAAAAAATCTATTATAGCTCTATATTAAAAAAAGAAAAAAAAGATTTTCTTAAAAAAAAGATACTGCGCACGAATGAGATCCAATTAGAGATCATTAGCTTAATTCGTAAAAAAAAGTAAGTGGCAATTTTTTGTTAAGCAAAAGTGCTAAAATTTAGATCTTAAAATTCTATGTAAATATTTGATATATAAAAGCGCTCTCAAAAAATATTCTATTCTTTTCATATTGCAGTCTGTCATTTCACTTAATAATCACCCTTCATTGAAATTTTCCAATTTTCTATCATTTATTATTTCACAATCTGTAAAAAAAATTAACACTGGAAGAAATTTTTAGGGAAATCTTGTTTTCTTTAAGAGATCGATTATGTAAGTTTCTTAAAATCCCTTCAAAAATAATGCGTAAAAAATACGAATAAATATCTATTTTTCAACCTCTGAAAATTTGTCAAAATTATTTAAATATTTTTACAACTTTATAATCTTTTAAAGTTATTTTTAAGGTCACTTTAATTTTCAAGCCTGTGGAAGGCTGCCTTCCCAGTCCAATTTCCTAATTCAGGCACGTTCTCATTTCTCATAAGATTTCAAAATTTCTCTTTATTGACTTCAGGGAGCTCCGGCTTAACCCTTTAACTCTTTCGTCTCCTTTGGGACTCTGAGTACCCAAAGCAGCGTATGAATATTCAGTGAAAAACAATGTTTTTTTTACTTATTCAGAACTGATAAAAATCCTATTCTTGTGGATGATTACAAACTATAAGGATGTCCAAATCTAGGATATTTTTTGCAGGATCCCAATTAACTCCTGAGCTAAGATATTTTTGGTCAAAAATCGTGAATTTTCGATTTTCTGCTTCCTTGCAGATATTGTGACTTTTGATATTTCTAGACCCGAATAAGGAAAAACCTCTCGGGGTCACTAAGTATGATGACTAACAATTACAGATTGCATAAATTCGAAAAATAATTTTTTCTTAAATTTTCAAAAAAAATTGTTCAAACTTTATGGGTACTCTCGTCCCCAAAAATCTAGAGGTCAAATGTAAGGTTATCCCACCAATACCCGCCATTTGCTTTGTTACACCAACCTTGTAAGAAATTCCAAGCAGGAGCGATATTTTTGCCAATATGGCCGATAATTTTGACATTTGGCAGCGAGGGAGATTGCTTTCAAGGAAGTTTTTCCTATACAGAAGAAAAATATTTTGTAAAAATGTTCGTAAATGTTTGTGAATTCCTATGGGGCAGTCACAAAATGCTCGTGAATCGTATAACCCACAAACAAGTTCGTAAAAGTTTGTACTTTTTTCACAAATATTGTTCGTAACATGATCATTGACGAGCATTTTTTGTACTTTTACAAACATTTGTTCGTAAATGTTCGTAAACACACAAAAAATGTTCGTAAAATTTTGTCATTTGTTCGTAAATGTTTATTTTCCTGTCAAATATTTTACGAACATTTACGAACAAATTACAAAATTTTACGAACATTTTTTGTGTGTTTACGAACATTTACGAACAATTGTTTGTAAAAGTACAAAAAACGCTCGTCAAGTGATCATGTTACCAACAATGTTTGTGAAAAAAGTACAAACTTTTACAAACATGTTTGTGGGTTATACCATTTACGAGCATTTTGTAACTCTCCCATAGGAATTCACAAACATTTACGAGCATTTTTACAAAATATTTTTTTCTGTGTATTCTTCCAAATTTTGGTGAATTCTGATTGTCCAGGAAGTGTTTTTTTGGCTCTTGAGAAAGCTTAATGTGTCTACAATAACATCGTGTTGAAAGAAATGTGTTTTAAAGTGTTTTTATGTGAAATATTTTAAGGAATCTGTTGGCAAGCAGGAACTTGGTGTCTTCTTGACCACTTTCTGGACATCCCACAAGATACTGGTCTATAATTCTTCTTGTTTTAGTAATCAACCTTGTAAAGGAGTCATTTGACACGCAAAAATAATTCACAAAATTGATATTATTAGCTTTTGGAAATTTGAAGTTTGTCTCCTTTTCGTTCTTTTGGGGACGAGAGTACCCATGAGTTTTCCAGTTTCCCAGAGGCGGAGAAAATTCTTTCTCTACAAAAGTATCATATTTGACCACTAAGACTTACAATAAAGTGAGTTTTACTGAAATTCGTTCGCTGGATATGTTGTGGTCCGGAAAGAGTTAACGACGAGATACTTTTTACGGACTGAAAATCAACAATAAAATTAAACTGAGAAACATAATCAATGATCAGTCTTACATCTAACTTTGGAAAGTCCAACAGAGTTTGTTTCGGTGTATTTTGTGCTTCTATGAACAATAGGGACAAAAATAGCCCAAAATTTTAAGTATTTTTTCTGACAATACCAATGAATAATATTTTTCGCTTTAATGAAAAATATTGCGTATGAGTATTGTAGTTTTTATTGCCGAAAGGCTTTTGCTTAAAAAAAATTGGAAGTATCAAAAATAAATAAAATCAATTATGAATTTGAGAATTTAAAAAATCGCCATTTTTGACCTTAAATATTTACTATATAGCAAATAGCTAGAGACTTGCAAAAAATATTCTAGATTCCTTCAACCTTCTACTTTATAATTATGTACAGACATTAGAAAAAAATAACTTTAGGTAGTCAGGAAATATTATTTTCTTTATGGGACACCGGTGTTCCAATCGTCCATAAAGGGTTAAGACAGATTGAAAGAATTTGATACGAATTGCCTACTATTGGGAGCTTATTTATAAAATAATTTTCAAAAGCTGCTGTATGCAAATATTTTGCGGTAAATTTGAAATACATTTCTTATGAACCGTTGGCGCTGAATGAGTTTTGCATACATCACTGCGTTTCTGTAACTTATTCCAAAGATCTCTCCTGTCGGTATGCAATTTTTCTGTGTCACTGGAGTGAATTCCCGGGCTCTTTCTCGCTCCTGAGGAATTCGTTGAAAGCGGAACTCCGTGTATTTACCCATTTTCTCTTGCAAATGGTCTAAAGGAAAACACAGAATACAAAGGGATTTTTCTCTCTGAGTACAGAATCGATAAATTACGCAAATTTCTCATCACGAGTCTCTCAATTTTTTTCTGTACTCAGCGAGAAACTAAAAAAAAAACTGAATATGGGGGAAGTGGGGCACCTTTGAAATTGGGATTTTTCACCTATTTTTAAATACAATTGAGCCTTTTCGTGATATAATTTAGCTGCACAGATTGAGAAACTAAATTACATTATGATATGGCTCAGTTCCACTTAAAAATAGGAAAAAAATCCTAATTTCAAAGCTGCCCCACTTCCCTCTACGGTTTCTTCTAAAGGTAGAATTCAGCGCTAAGACGGCGATGGTCGCATTGGAAAAGTGGAATTCAAACCAAAAAAAAATGGAAATAAAATACGGTTCAAAACATTTTCTTTACGAATATTCTGCAAATAAAATAAATCCTGTAAAGCTGCTAATAAATGCATTGATTGATTTTTTTTCTCAAATGAGACCCTCAAAAATTATAAGATGGCACAGACTCCCCGAAATCTCTTAAGTAAAGGTGACAGCCTTCAGAGAAAAAGACGGACAAAACAAAACAAAAAAACATGGAATGGTTGGAATGAGAGGCATTGTACCTTGGATCACGACATGATATCATTGAGCATTTCCCTTGTAATGAGACTTCCGGGAGCCACACGTGTCCTCGATCGACTCCGACTGAGTTGAGCTCTCCTTTCAGCTCCAGCTGGCCGTGGACCACGTTTCCGCCTCTGATCGCGATTCCCAAAGGCCGATCCCGTCTGTAGGGCCTCCAGGAGACTATCCATGACACCCTCCTGAGTCTGAGGATTGTCAATATCCACCACAGCCTGCTGACGCATCTTCCGTTCTTGTGCATCCAGGGCAGCCTGTTCCCTTGCCTCCCGTTGCCTCCTGGCCTTTTCTTCCTCCTCCCGGATCCTAATGTTATCCGCATAGGCCTGCAGGAAGGCATCCTTGAAGGTTTTGATATCGGCAAAAAATTCCTCCATGGTATACTTGGCCGGATCAAATGTATAGTAATCAGCCAAATCCTTAAATAGCGCCTCCATGTGCACTTGCATCTTCCCCAAAACCTCCACAGTCTTTCGGCATTCTTGCGCAAATTGTCCCATAACCTCACTAAATTTATCATCATCACTCTGTGGCAATTTATTATTGGTCAAATCCGAATCGAGATTCTTCAGTGAGGCATTCATCTGACGCATTGTCTTCTGAATATTCTCCATGCTCACCCTACACGCCTTATCCACATGCGACAGATCCTTATCCAATGCCAGGGCCTCTGGGAATTTCTTCTCAACCACATCAACCACAAAATGCAACAATGTCTGTTTATTTTCGTAGTCTTTCGTGCTGCTCAATTTTGTGAGGAAACTCATCTCAAAGCCAAAAGCTTGTTCATTCTTCGTCCCAGAATTCATATAATTCCCCATTAGTAGGATCAATTCGAGTATCTTGGCAAATTTGGCACTCTCCTTCACCTCTTCACATGCCGCCGTCCCAGCCACAATGTCCGGCTTCACATCCTGCACCATATCGCTAAATTGCAGCCTAAAATTCAAACTGTGCAACCTCGGACTCAGTCGCTTAATCTCACCAATTGTCGCTGCAAAATCCTCCACTCCCGTTAACTCTTCCTTCTTGGCCTTGAGATCCTGCAGACGCTTCAGCTGATCCGGTGGTGGTAAGTACTGAATGAGTTGCTGAAGGATATTTGATGTGAGAATTGAGGTATCGCAGCGCAACAAGCAAAGCTTAATTTGATCATAGGAAAGATGCTTTAGAGAACCACCCAAGAGAATGGCAATATTCTGGGCAGATTTCCCATCCAATACCCTCAAATCAACCACATTCTTCTTTGTCGTCGGTGCTTTATCCATTGTGTCTTTGTCCATCTGTTGGAGAATAGAAAAGAAAAAAATATCCTTATCCTTACTGACCCAAAAATATTTTAAAATCGATAAATAAAATATTTTTGAATCAATTCACCAAAATTTCACTGAATAAATATAAAATTTCATGAAAATTTCCAAAATTTCATAACTTTCTTTGATGGGAATTGACAAGAACTTACGTAGAGGAGTCATTTTTGAATTAATACAAAAAATTTTCATTGAAGAAATACAAAATTTCACAATATTTCAGGAAAATTTCCAAAATTTCATCACTTTCTTTGATGGGAATGGACAAGAGCTTACGTAAAGAGTCATTTTTGAATTAATACAGAAAATTTTCAACGAAGAAATATAAAATTTCACAATATTTCAGGAAAATGTCCAAAATTTCATAACTTTCTTTGATGGGAATTGACAAGAACTTACGTAGAGGAGTCATTTTTGAATTACTACAGAAAATTTTCAGTGAAGAAATACAAAATTTCACAATATTTCAGGAAAATTTCCAAAATTTCATAACCTTCTTTGATGGGAATTGACAAGAACTTACGTAGAGGAGTCAGTTTTGAATTAATACAGAAAATTTTCATTGAAGAAATACAAAATTTCACAATATTTCAGGAAAATTTCAAAAATTTCATGACTTGCTTTGTCGAGGTTTTCATAGGGCATTATATAAAAATTCATTGTTAAGTCAATTACAAGAAATTTTCATTAAAGAAATATAAAATTTCGCAATATTTCAGGAAAATTTCAAAAATTTCATGACTTGCTTTGTCGAGGTTTTCATAGGGCATTATATAAAAATTCATTGTTAAGTCAATTACAAGAAAGTTTCATTAAAGAAATATAAAATTTCGCAATATTTCAGGAAAATTTCTAAACTTTCGTCAAAGAAAATAATTTAGAGTTACGTATGGAATTATTATTAAAAAAGTGATAGGGTCGGAGGAACGTCTGTTCGACAGGGAACCCCTATTGACACTTTTGTCAAAATGTTGAAAATTATTTAATGTATCTAGTAAAATATAAGTAATATAACGTTTTTTCTGTAATACACCTTTTACTATAAACACAGATGTTAAAATTTCATATCCCAAATGGTACAGAGTAGGGTGTCAATAGGTGCTGACACGAGTTCTTAAAGTGTCAATAGACGTTCCTCTCACCCTACTTTGCAAAATATAGAATTCTTTAAAAAAATCAATATGCAAAGAAATTAGGCAAATTTTCATTGAAACATTGCGCAGCATTTACAAAATTTCATAAAAATTGAATTCTAACAAAAACTTTCAATTTTTAGGATTCTGAAATGAAATTTTAAGAAGGAGTGGCAAAGCGTTCCAGACTTTGCGAATTGCTCGAACTTGTGACGTTGATGCTATCCCTCAAAAGTACTTTCGCATTATTTACCATTTACCGGTTCTCATCTGATTTGAACCGATTCATAAATCAATCAAAAGACCCTCTAAAGTTGTTTAAAAACTAATAATAAAATTGATTTTCGGATAAAAATTACTTATTGGTTCGTAACCGGTTCATTTTCGGTTCAAAACCGATTTGAACGGATTTATAAATCACTCAAAACATTGCCCAAAATAAATTAGGACTAATATAATTGAATTTTGAATAAAAATTAGTTATCGGTTATGAATCGGTTGAGAACCGACTGAAACCGGTCCAAAAAAGTATTTTCATTGTTTACGAAAAAACTTGGTTTTTTAAAGGTTACAGGGTTTATCAGAACTCAGTTTAGAGTATACATTTTTTGACAGTATAATCCGTTCTTAACGTTTTAATTTTCTTAAAAAACCATTACTTTAGGCTGACTCCTTTCTTTCTAGTTCAAAACTTAATTATTTTTAAATATTATGGTAATAATCAAAATCATTGATAAAATATTTCAACTTCACAAATCTAGAAAAAAGGGGTGGAACAGCGTCCCAGACTTTGCGAAATGCCCGAACTCGTAACTTAGATGTTATCCCCGAAAAGTACTTTCGCATCATTTACCGATTAGGCAAGATGTGATAATTCGCAATCATGTCTATTTTGGAATTTTGAGATTTTCTTACTGTTTCAGATGGTCAAAGAGCAAAAGAAAACCATGAAGAAGTACAAGACTTTACATTCGAAAGTGCTTCTTCGTTGTTTTATTTTCCTTTTTCCATCTAAAACTGTTAGGAAATCTCACAATTCCAAATTAAACATGATTCCAAATTACTTTATCTTACCCTGCCGATTTAAACCGATTTGTAAATCACTCTAAAAATCCCACAAAATAATTTTAAGAGTAATAAAAATAATTTTCGGAAAAAATACTTTTTGGTTCATAACCGGTTCACAACCGATTTGAACCGATTTATAAATCACTCAAAACATTGCCCAAAATAACTTAGAACTAATAATAATTGAATTTTGAATAATAATGGCAAAAACTAAACGTACAGTAAAATAAATAAATAAAATAAATAAAAAGTAAATTAAAAATGAGCAATAAAATATCTAAGAAATTATGGTCAGTGAAAATCTTAAATCTTTACAAAAATTGGTCTAATTTATAAATTTAACATTTAAAATTGTTGCAGATAGAATTAAAAGCTCGTTATTTTCCCTTTGCCAAAATTTGGACGATAATATCACTGTTTCCAATTTTTTTTGTTAATGCTCAATTTTAATTTTTTTACTGCTCATTTATACAATGCCAATGAAAACTAGTTATCAGTTATGAATCGGTTGAAAACCGACTGAAACTGGTTCAAAAAAGTGTTTGAGGAAAAAAAATCATCTGGATCCGGAGACAACAAAGTGGCCTCAGTTGGGGTCACCACAAATTAATTTTCGGACAAAAATTACTTATCAGTTATGAACCGGTTCATTACTGGTTCAAAACCGATTGGAACCGGTTCAGTTTTGTCGGAAATTCCAAGACCTTTCCAACGAGCACAAAAATGAGCCCATTCACCTGATAAATGCGCTCTGTAATGTCTTTTTAACTTTTGAGCTTGAAAATCTGTCATTAGAAATGATTCAATGGGATTTACGTACATAATCAAATGGCCTGGGTAATCTCTAAAGCATATCCAAAAATTAAAAAAAAAATCGCACGACGCGTTTTCGAGCAATCCCAAAAAACATGATTTTGGAGGGGAAGGGGATGGGTGGGGGGAAAATGAGGGGCATGTTAACGATCCTTGGGTCGACTTATGGGGGGGTCCCCGAAGGCCCCGAGTCTCTATCTCTAACCGTTTGGCCTCTAGAGCTGGCGACAGTCGGACGGACAGACGGACAAACAGCGTGACAACAAATCTTCGCATTTCAAATGATTTCTGAGAAATGTCATTACGCTGTTTGTTCGTCTGTCCGTCCGACTGTCGCCAGCTCTAGAGGCCAAACGGTTAGAGATAGCGACTTGGAACCTAAGGGGGACCCCCCCATAAGTCGACCCAAGGATCGTTAACATGCCCCTCATTTTCTCGATTGCTCGAAAACGCGTCGTGTGATTTTTGGAAATGTTTTAGAGATTACCCAGGTGGACAATTGACCATGTGTGAAAATACCGTTGAACCATTCCTAATACAGTCAATACGGTAGACCAAGCGCCAGGCCAGTTGGCATTTTTATATGGAGCTATTTGAAGCCAATTCCTAAATTGATCTCGGACTCAGCTCACAGTGCTCCGAGGAAATTATTTATTTAAACAAAAATTTAGTATATTTATCCCTTCATACGGAAAGGTATCTTATAAAACGGAAAATTTTCTCACTTTATAAGTATTTAGCATAACGGTAGCGAGTGCAAAAAAATTCCCATATAAATTTAAATCGAAGTATGAGAAAGTGGCTTCAAATTTCAGGCAACTTTCCAGGGGGTTGCGGTAGACTCTCGGTCAATCCGTTCTTTTTCACGTTCACGTTCAATTTTGAAGCAAATTTGCTCTCAAATTCGCTTCAAGCTTCTTATTTTATCGTGATTCTTTATAAATAAGCACTTTATGTGGAATTTACAATAACTTTGACGTCCAAATCTTTCGATAATTCTAATGACATTTTGCTCCATATGCCCAATTGACAGAGAGTCTACTGTAACGTTTTTTTCAAGGTCAAAGGTTAAAAAAGGTTCTAGAGAACGCATTTATCAAGCGAATGGGGTCATATTTTGGGCTCGTTGGAAAGGTCTTGGAATTTCCGACAAAACTGAACCAGTTCCAGTCGCTTTTGAACCTAATAACTAATTTTTATTCAAAATTCAATTTTATATTAGTTCTAAGTTATTTTGGGCAATGTTTTGAGTGATTCATTCAAATCGGTTGTGAATCGGAAATGAACCGGTTATGAATCAAAATCAATTTGTGGTGACCCTAACTGAGGCCACTTTGTTGTCTCCGGATCCAGATGATTTTTTTTTCGTCTAATACTTTTTTGAACCAGTTTCAGTCGGTTTTCAATCGATTCATAACCGATAACTAACTTTTATTGGCATTGCATAAATGATCAGTGATAACTCCGTGGTGGTCGAGTGGATTTTTCAGCCGATACGAATGAACACTCACTTTTGGGGAAGGATATTTGACTTTATTTACAGACTTACTTTTCTTGAGATGTTGTCTCTCAAAAGGTTCAGCTACAAGTGATCTTCTCACTCTTTTACTAACACTAACTCCCTCTATGTACAATAATTATAAACTTAGTACATGTTTTAGTACAATAGCAGTTATCGTCACTTTACTAATTTCAATACACGACAAACAGTAAAAAGTTAAAATTGATCAGTAACAAAAAAAATTGAAACAGCGATATTATCGTCCAAATTTTGACAAAGGGAAAATAAAGGGCTTTTAGTTCTATCTGCAACAATTTTAAATGTTAAATTTATAAATTAGATCCATTTTTGTAAAGATTTGAGATTTTAACTGACCATTATGAGATATCTTACTGCTCATTTTTAATTTTTTACTGCCCATTTTGAATTTTTTACTGCTCGTTCAGTTTTTGCCATTTTTATTCAAAATTAAATTATATTTGTCCTAAGTTATTTTGGGCAATGTTTTGAGTGATTTATAAATCGGTTCAAATCGGTTGTGAACCGGAAATGAACCGTTTGCGAACCAATAAGTAATTTTTCTCTGAAAATAATTTTTATTACTCTTAAAATTATTTTGTGGGATTTTTAGAGTGATTTACAAATCGGTTTAAATCGGCAGGGTATAAGATAAGGTAATTTGGAATCATGTTTAATTTGGAATTGTGAGATTTCCTAACAGTTTTAGATGGAAAAAGGAAAATAAAACAACGAAGAAGCACTTTCGAATGTAAAGTCTTGTACTTCTTCATAGTTTTCTTTTGCTCTTTGACCATCTGAAACAGTGAGAAAACCTCAAAATTCCAAAACAAACATGAATTGGAATTACCCCATCTTGCCCTAATCGGTAAATAATGCGAAAGTATTTTTCGGGGATAACATCTAAGTCACGAGTTCGAGCATTTCGCAAAGCCTGAGACGCTTTTTCACTCCATTTTTTTTTTCTAAATTGCGACTTTTAAGTTTTGTGAAGTCGAAATACATTTTATTAGTGCTTTTAATTATTACCATAATTTTTAAAAGTAGTTACGTTTTGAACTAGAAAACAGAGGGAGTGACCTTAGTAATGGTTATTTAAGAGAATTCAAAAATTAAGAACGGATTAGGGTAAAGGCTCATAATTTTGTGCAGTCTGCTTATAAGCATCGATGTTCCAAGTTTGAAGTGCGATATTTTCAATACTAACTGACTTTTTTTGTTACTCTCTTTTCACAAAGATTGTTTAGAAATTTGGCAAGAGTTTATTGTCTTTGTTTTTATTATAATTAGTCTTAATACGTTTAAAAATGAATTGATATGTAGAGGTGAATTTGACTATTATTTTGGACATCTTGGCTGTAAATTTGGACAGTTAATCCGCCTAAACAGGATGCCCATTGTTCTTCATTTCATGAACCAATCTTACCAAGTCCTCTTCCTGTTCATGTTAGGGAAACGCAGAATGTCACAAGAAGCCTGGAAACTTTTCATATCGTTCATTAAAGTGAGTTAACTTCGGTACTCCAAGTACACGCGGATTCGCTCATTCCCTGACCTTTCCGGGAGCCTTTCAAGGATTTTCTCGCTACATCTCTTTCATAGACATGATGCTCCTTTCTTTCTCCAGGCATTTGTCCAACATAGTCATCACAAAAGCTAAAACTTCACGAATTTTCGTGAGAAAAACGCCTGTCTAAAATAAGGAGTATCACCTCACTGGTGAATTTCATAAAAAATGTCCCATTTTTCTCACGAAAAATCTAATTCACAAGGCAAATCTCATTTCAGGTCAAATGTACAAATCACCATTAACGTGAATCAACACAATATTCAATGAATATTTAATAATAATTACTCAAAAAAAGCGAAGAAATATTGTTAGTACTTCATCACAGCTAAATAAGACTGAAAACACGAAGTTCTGTCATATTTCTCGTAAGCAATTGCTCACACTGAATTTTTGAACAAAGCAATTTTAACTCAAATCATATTCAAAATTTAACGTATTTAGTGTTAAAATCTTCCAAAAAGAACAAATATTTAGATATAATTCATTATTCATCAAATATTGGAATAAAAATCCATCATTTTAATCAATTTATTTTTAGTGTCCAATTTTATCCTCAAAGTGTCCAAAATAAGAAACTGGACAAAATTATGAGCCTTTCCCCTATAATACTGTTAAAAAATTTATTCTCAAAACTGAGTTCTGATGAACCCTGTAACCTTTAGAAAATCAAGTTTTTTCAAAAACAATGATTTTTTTTTTGTAAAAATAACGACTTATGGGAGGGTCACCGAAATCCGTAATTCCATATCTCGCACCGTTTGTCTTCTAGGTCGCTATTTATCATAAAAAATTTCTATTTGAAAATTCTGTAAAAGTATGCTTAGGGAGTTTAGAATAGAATAATGTGGATAAAATTCAAAATCTATTAGTTATATTGCTTCCTGACTCAAGTCACCACAAACTTTGAGAAGTGCTGATCATATCAACTGTGATCATATGATCGTGCTTAAGTTGAGAAAAAGTCTCAAAGATCAACTCTAAAAATATCACAGATTTCAGTTGCAATATTTTTTCAAGGACCATTTAGAGGTGATAATTGATATTTCCGCCAACAAAAAAAAATCTTCAAAAATAGTAAATTAATAAATAGAAGACACTTGGTAAATCTCAATTCAATACAATTCCAAAGATCACTTTAGTAGAGTGGAGCTTTGGAGGGAAAAAAATCAAGATCATTGAGGAAAAAAATAAAAAAATATGATCTTTGTGAGTAATATCAAATGTCTGACTTACCTTCTTGACGGGCTTTGAGGTGAATTTGCTGGAGAGTCCCAAGAAGATATCTTCTGACGCCAATCTGTCTTCCTTGCACTTCACCCAGAAGGCCTTTTCGGACATTTTGGCGGGAGTGATGACCTGCCAATTGGCCCTTTTGATGGGTCCATCGACGTCCCATTTCTTCTTGGGCTTGAGGCCATGCGGCAGCACGAGAACCTTCGCGGGTGGCGGAAACCCGATGCCGCCCATGGGAGGCGGTGGAGGACCCATTCCAGGTGGTGGCGGCGGTGGTGGAGGCCCCATACCGGGCGGCGGAGGCGGCGGAGGAGGACCTCCGCCACGTGGAGCACCCGGAGGCGGTGGTGGCGGCGGAGGTGCCCCCGGCTGCAGCTTCTGCATCGGCGGCGGCGGAGGTGGTGGTATTTTGATATCCGGCAATTTACTCTGCACCACTGGCACCACTCCCGATTCCTCATATGACTTTATCTTCTCCATGAGCGTCGCCGCATGTGCTTCCGCCTCCTGCTTAGCCGTCTCAAGTGCCTCAATCTTCTTCTCATACTCCTCATTCCTCCGTTGATCCTTCTGCTTGGACTTCTCCACCTGATCATCCAGCAACATATCCACATTTATGTGAAAGTCCCGCGAATTGAAATTGGGATCACAGCCATTCTTGAAGAAAACTATCTGGGATACGCATTCCTCAATCAACTGAAAATACGCCGGCCGATACTCATGGTCATCGCGAATGAACAGCAAATGCTGCAGAATGGACAGAAAATAGGGTTCTGCCGATGTATCCGACACGATATTCTTCACAAGTTCATAACAATCATTCATATCATCCAACTCTAGTCGAACATTGTCAAAGCGCTGACTGAACTCCTCAGAATCATCCTCACGGGCATCATTGAAGATCTTGTAGTGCTTCTTCAAACTGTCCATATTGCTATTCTCGACAATGTCCGCGAGCAATTCCATCCTCTCATACAGTCCCGTTCGCATGATCTCACACCGAAGATGCAGGCGAAAATTGAGGTCCGGAGAATTGAGGATGGTGTTGAAGAACATGAGACACAGATAGCACAATTCCCGCTTTGTATCATTGGCATCGTGCTCAACAAATATGCCTTCCACAATACATCTGAAAGCCAAAGTTACTGAGTACCACAATACTCCAAGAACCCAAAGGAATTTCTTCAGAATTTCACCGAGTTTTTGGCAAAAACCATTAAACATTAACTGTGACATCCTTTTTGGTTATTTTTGGGGAATTTATCATTCATCATTCACGAGAAATTTATTTAAATATTCCAAGAGAATGGCCCAAGACGACGGAAATTTAAGTTAGAAAATAAGTACTTTTTTTGTTACTTTGCCTACTGTGATTTTTTTTTAGAGATAAAAAGGATGTCAAGGCGTCCCAGGCATTTCGCATCATTTATCGTTTGCCGGTTCTCAACCGATTCAAACTGATTCATAAATCAGTTAAAATATTCCACAAAAATAGTTTAAATACTAAAAAAAATGATTTCCGGACAAAAATTGCTTTATCGGTTCATAACCGGTTCATTATCGGTTCACAACCGATTTGAATGGATTTATAAATCACTCAAAACATTGCCCAAAATAATTTAGGATTAATATAATGGAGTTTCGAATAAAAAACCAGTGATGAGCTCAGATAAGTTTATGGTAGCTGAGATTCTTTACAGGCGACCTCGAAATAGGGATCTGCGCACGGAGTGCGCGCATTTATGCACGCTGCGCGCAAGCTGATTTTTACGACGCAGCGCGCAGCATTTATCTTTTACGTTTTTTTTCATATTGAGATGAATAATAATAATAATTATTAATATTATTATTAATTTAATAAATTATTTTTTAAATCAGTCCAACTCGCGCCCCGATAGCGATAAGTGGTTGAAAATGATGATGATGATGAAATCAATTCTATAGCGGATAAGAAGAGATTTATCATATATTTCATTTATTTAAAAAAAAAATCCTGCTACTAAACCCCAATATCTATCTATAATAGGACTGAATTTAGAAGAAAAGTTCATTAATTTTAGAAAAATGGATTTGATTTTAGAAAATTTTAAGATTGAAATTTATGTCGACAGTTTTTATAAATAAATATGGGAGACCGGAGATGTTAGGAACAGGGGAGTTTAAGACACGGTTGATTTTTCTTTAATTATTAAAATAATTGGAACTAATGCACTACGCAATCATGGGCAGCATTTAGATCTATCTTGATAAAAATAATGGATATACTCAGTTTTATTGCTTGGATTCTATAAACAATTCTTTAAAAATTGATCAAAATAGTAGGTTCTGATATTGCAGTTTTCCTCTTTGTGTTTTATACTAACTATAAATGAACAAAATTTTGTTATCTCATTAGCTTACAAAGTATTTTTGGAAAATATTTTGAAAAGAAGTTATAAAGATTATGCTCTATTTTTTAACATTTTAAATAACAAAAATACACGTGGGGATGTTTGGTCACTTCATTTTCTGTGAAATCTTAGCTGGAGCCAAGGGTGAAGCGTAAACCCTTTGACTGTCAAAGTAAGAGCGACAACGATATGCTTTTGCAATTTTAATGGGATAATTTTATTAATAGAATACCTTATTTTAGAAATTTTTAGATTAATTTGAAAAATTTTCCGGAAAGAACCAGAAAACGTGGAACAGTAGAAATTGTGCACAAATCACGCACTACCTCAGCACAAACCGTGTAAAGTCTTATAAATCTTCTTCTCCTTTAATATGAAACAGTTAAAATTGTGCACTAAAACTGTATAGCTTCTGCTTAAAAAAATCTAAGTTGTGTGCAAAACTTACATAACCTTATTATAAAATAATTAAGATAGTGAATAATACTTGCACAGCTTAAGCATAAAATGGTAAAGATTTTGCTAAAATACACTGCTCAAGCAGAGACTGTTTAACTAGCCGTTTCATACTTCAGCAAAATGATTATTTAATCTTATATGCTTAAGAATTGAAAGTTTTATGCACAATTTAACCGTTTTCTGTTTAAGCTGAGCGAATTTTATACATAACATTGTCTAAGTTCAGTATTTTTCGTACCTCTACGGACGATAGGGACAAAAATAGCTGAAAAATTTAAGAAATTTTTCTGACAAAACTAATGAATATTAGTTTTCACTTTAATGAAAAATATTACGTATAAGTAGTTGTACTTTCTAATGCTAAGCAATTTTGCTTTTTAAGTAAAATTTTCGCTGGTATTTTACAAAGTTTTGAATTATAGTTGTCTTATTTCTAAAAATTGTCCAAATTACATGAAGATAGTATGTGCATTTGGAAAACATTCGAGAAATAATCTAGCCACCTATTAAACATTTTATGTTATTATTATAGACAAAAAATGAACATATTTTTGGACATTCTTATATAGTTTTATAAGAATGTGTTGGCCTTAGATATTGTAAATGCAACGTATACTTATACTTTCTTGATATTTTCAACGATTTCAAAAGATTTTTTTTTAAACAAATACACAAAATAACGTAATATACATAATTTAAATAGGGCTATTTAACCAATATATAGTTTTTTTTCGTAAAAGCAAATTAAATACTTCCTTAGTTCCGAAAAAAGTCGTACGTTCCAGATATAATTCAGATTGTGGGACAATATTAAGGAAAATGTTTTGCGCAATATGAATATCTTTTTTGTATCAAATTATTCCTTAATGTGAAGGGCGATTTATACATAAGGTATAAACGAATACCAGTAACAAAAAATATTCCGTGAAACCATTTCTTAATACCTAATTTTTCCCCAAACGTGCCACTTTTTTCGGAACAAGATATACTGTGTAAATAAGGACGAATCCACAGAGAAACTAAACGCTTTTTCTGGAAACCGGGAACTGAAGCCTTTTTGTTGAATGGTATTACCTTCTTCAGTCTCAAATAAAATGTTTTTCGCGTAAAAAAGTTTGCGCGCAAAATTAGAGCTTGCGCGCAAGAAAAGAAATTGCGCGCAAGCAGTGAATCTTGCGCGCAAAAGTCGAAAAATTTTCAATCCTTCAATTTGCAAACCCTCACTCACTCCTGCGCGCAGCGCGCAAGATTACTCCGTGCGCAGATCCCTATACCATAGGGGCTGAGTTATTGAGAAAACAAAAATTAAGGGTATTCTAAAATGGCGGCAAAATAGGTGGGGGGTGCATCTGACATGCCCTACTTCTAGCCATCCATCGACATTTAACCTTTGCCGAAAACCGCTTGTCGATATCTCTCTCCGTTCTCTCTCCAGAAGTGCTTATACGACGGACGAACGGGACGTACGTCCACGAAAATCGTTTTTTAGCACACATGATTTTCGTGATCTATGAGTGTCAAGACGTGTAAATCCAAAATTTGGGCCAGATCTGACGTGGTCGGATTTCACCTAGGACTAGGACCACAAAAGCTGAGATTGTAAAAAATCTCAGCTAAAAATTTATATTCTTATGACATTAAATAAACATTATTATCTATCTATCTATCTAAAAATAAGGGCGTTTTGGAAAGCTCTCGTGAAATGCCACATCCTTTTCTAACATCGAAAGTTCGTAAAACCGCCGCCAGGGGCGCAATTATAAAAAAAATAAAATTTTTGAATTTTCTAAGTTAAATAATTCAAAAACTCTATTGTGCATCGGGCTCAAATTAGGTGTGATTACTTTTCTAATCACACCTATTGTAATCCTCGGATTTTCTCAAAGTGCTCAGATCGAGCTGAAATTCACAGGGTATATGTTTTGAACATCTCTGATGTCGAAAATCATAAGCCGGCAATTTCGGACCCGGCCGTCCGTAGTACGCAATATCCCTGGTTTGGAAAGAGATATCTTCATAATTTTTTTTTAATATATCTACTCGCGCGTACGACGATTTCTGTGCTATCAGGTTTTTTTAAAATCGGTTCTAAATCGGTTAATAATCACATTTTGTAGTTTATCTCGAAATCTCAGTACAGTAGACTCTCGCTAATTCGGATCTTTTAAGATCGAGCTACTTTTTAATTCGGGCAGCAGTTACATTTGGAAAAAGTTTGTTGTAATTTTTCAATTTTGATTATGTATAGAATTTCCGTTCTATAAGACCTCTTAAAAATAAGAGACAAAAGACGGTTGGATTTTGAACATGCATGGAGGGAGAGAGAAAGAGGAAAAAGTGGTGAATGAGATCAGCTGGAAAGAAAGTAGGGGAATAAGGGGAACGAGTATGGGAGTTACGTAAGAGACTTGATTTTGCAAAGAGACGTGAGGAGAAAAGTTATTAGTTTATTTAGTGAATTTTTTTATACAAATATTAAATTAAAATTACTTAAAACTACGGTGACGTAGAGTTAAACTGTGTTCAGACTTTATCAGAGGAGAATACCAGTGGAAATAAAAGTGGTGAAGGTGAAAATTGTGTTTTTCTGCTGTGGTGCACTTGGTGAAGGGCATTTGGCGGTCATCGAGGAAAATTCTTCTGGAAAAGCCAGCCGCCTACGTTCCGGATCACTTGAATACATTTACTAAAGGAATATATATTTCCAGGTAAACTGGGCAGGAAGAAGAGGGTATTAAATATCACAGAATCCTATCACAGAGAGTTTATTGTTTACCGCAGGTACGTGAATATCACAAACGGTAGAAGGAAGCCCAAGAAACACACAGTCCCTGACAGATTTATAACACCACAATATATTTATAGGTAATTCTCCACAGATTATGATTATCAAATGAATCAAATATGCTCAAATTTGGCATGGTTTGTCTTAGTTTTGATGTGATTTTGCATTATTAAGGGATTTTCATGCAATTTACGATATACAGTGGCGGTCAAAATAATAGA
The DNA here is from genome assembly GCF_024763615.1 of Phlebotomus papatasi. NCBI lineage: Eukaryota > Metazoa > Arthropoda > Insecta > Diptera > Psychodidae > Phlebotomus > Phlebotomus papatasi. The sequence goes on from NC_077224.1 coordinate 21,850,423, forward strand.
ATCACTATGAAAAGCTTATATTTTTTATCCTTTGTATTTTTTATCCCAATTTGATGATATAATTCTGAAGTAGGAATTTTAAAATGATTAGAATCGTGGAGTAAGGGTTGTTTTGGCCGCGAGAGGTCTCTATTTTACACAGAATACGTGAATAGTGAAATTCAGTTCAGCCAAAAAGATTGGAAAACTGTCATTTATGGTTTCTAAATATGGTTTTATTTAAACTTATTCGATTTATAGACCACATTCTTTAATTTAAATGAAAGTGGTCCTATCGTGTTGTTCAAACCATATTTCACTATTGATGTATTCTTGAAAAATAGAAACCTCTAGCGGCCAAAATAATACTTATTTGACGTAAGATAATTATTTGAACATTTCTATATTAAAATTACTTCAACGAATTGGAATAAACAAAAATGCTGAAATTAAAATAGTGGTCTCTGCGGAGTTTATTCTATTATTTTGGCCGCCACTGTATATAAGTGTTTAAACTCAATAATATTAGCAAATTTTCTTAAAATTGAAATCTTTAAACTGCAATATCTCGAGAACTACTCGACCAATGTCCTGTTTTTTTTTGAAATCGGTCTAAATTTTTTTGAGCTACTATATAAACATAAAATTTTCAAAATCACATACAGTAGACTGTTTCAAATTCGGGCACTTTGGACCGAAATGTCACCCGAATTAGATAGAAATTCGGGCGACCAACTTTTTGAAATGCAACGATTTTAATTCATCTGCATACACATAGCGTCAGGCGGGAAAAAAAGCAGTAAAAGCGGCGTTGAACAGGCTTTTCCTATATATATAGCACACGCTCTCTTTCTACATAGTGAGTCCATATTCGAAGATTTGTAAGGTGACATACACAATTCGCGATTCGCGAGGCGCGATTTCTTCGCGGGTTTTCGCGGGGCGCGAATTTTTTCGCAGATTTCCACGGGGACTGATTTTTTACGGATTTTCGCAGATCGCGAATTATTCGCGAATTTTTACGGGGCGTGAATTTTTTCACGGATTTTTGCGGAGCATGAATTTTTTCGAGGATTTTTGCATGTCGAACATTTTCACGGATTTTCATGTGGCTCGAATTTGTCCGCTGATTTTCGCAGGCCACGAATTTTTTCGCTGATTTTCTCGGTTCACGTTTTTCGCGGATTTTCGCGGGACGCGATTTCTTAACCGGATTTTCACAAGGCGGGAATTTTTTTGCTGATTTTTGCTGATTTTTATGGTTCGCGGATTTTCGTGGAGCGCGTATTTTCTCGCGAGGTGCATATTTTTTCGTGTATTTTCATGGGGCCTGATTTTTTGCGGATTTTTGGAGATCGCGAATTTTCGCGGATTTTTACGGGGCGCGATTTTTTTCACGGATTTTTGCGGAGTGCGATTTTTTTCGAGGATTTTCGTATGTCGCAAATTTTTTACGGATTTTCATGAGGCTCGAATTTTTTCTAAGAGCACGAATTTTTCCTCTGATTTTCTCGGCTAAAGTTTTTTTCGCGGATTTTCGCAGGATGCGAAATTTTTCGCTTATTTTCACGGTTCGGGATTTTTTTGCGGATTTTCGTGGGGCGCGTATTTTTTCGCGAAGTGCATATTTCTTCGCATATTTTCACGGGGCCTGATTTTTTGCGGATTTTCGGAGAAGTTTTAGGCGGACGCGAATTTTTTCGTTGATTTTCTCGGCTCATGATTTTTTCGAGGATTTTCGCAGGTCTCCGATTTTTCTTGCGGATTTGATATTTTGGTTTAAATACAAAATTTGTATAATTTCACAAATTTGATTCAAGATAACCGAATGGAGTCTCCTTAAATCGAATTTGCATGAATTCCGAGTTAGCTCACATTAAGAATCTCACCTACAATAAGCTAATCTAGGCTTATCACTAGCTTTTATTTATTGAATTAATTTTCTAACTCAATCATTCAAGTATGGTTTTTTAGAGATAAAATTTGTAATAAAAATGCAGGCCATTGCAGTATAAATTAATTAGTTATCGAGCTTATTAAGTTAAAAGAAAAAAATGTGCAAGAATTTCCAGAACGTGGTGATACTAGTTTTCTCAATTCAATTGCATAATGAAAATTCACAGCAAGAAAACCGAATGATTTTTTTTCAAAACTCCTCCTCAAATATCATTTTTTGGCACGTTCTCTTGGTCAAAAAAAAAAAAAACATTTTTTTTACGCAACTCCTTGAGCCATCCAAAAGTGTCTGAATTTGCAAAAAGTGATATCACAGCTAAATATTTGTGCATATGATTATTTCTGGGTGTGATTTCTGCATTGAGCTTGATTAGATAAAATGTTTATAAATGTCGCGCGGGCGGAGAGTGAAAGCAAAAGAAAAAATGGTCAATTTATGAGCGATCATTGACACAGAAAAAGAAACATCTTCCCCTCTATTTTATCTTACCTGAATCGTTCTCCCGTCTTGTCCACAGTTGCAGCAGCATTTGTGATCGCTCTCAGAACTTTGTCGTAGCCATTTCTCTCGGGAATCAAACAGAGACCAGCGAGAAGTTTGAGGGCTTCGCACATTGTATGTGGTTTCCGGGGATCGAGACATTGGGCCAGAAGCAACACTGCTGCATGCTGCTGTGGCCCAATGATAGCATTGAGGCCCCATGTATTATTGAGGATGGCTTTGAGGCATCGAATGCACTCATATTCTGTCTTTTCGAACCACTTTTGAGGCTTAAAGTCTCGCCAGAGGCTCACAAGCTCATCAATCCCCTCCTCCCCGAACTCTTTAATCCAACTAATGGGATTACTTGTTAGTGCTACCCTCAAATTCTCCACACATGCATGAATTTTGTGAAAGGGATGCTCACGATCGCGTAAGTACTCAATGTAGTCCCTTGGCTTTTCAAAACGTGAATGCGTTCGATTCTCCGTTGAGGCTTTGCCTAAAGAAATTTTTGATTTTTCCAAAATTTACTTCTTAAAAGGATTATTTTACTAATTACTTTATTTTTCTTTATTGCGGACATTAGAAATGACAAATTTTATTTCATTTAAATGCCCCTTGTTTCCTTTTAAATTGTTGACAAAAGCATTGTTGACACCGTCAACAATGAGTAAACAATGCGGCGATCAAAAGATTGATAAAAGTGACGAACAATGTTAGAATTTTATCTCACATTTGTTAACAATCTAAATTACACGCAATGTTGCTTGCTGATAAATTCCATTTTATTTGTATTTCGTTGCTAGAAAAAAAGAATTGATAAGAAAACTCAAGTTCGGACACAGTTAATAGCCGATAGCAAAGTCTTTTGCTTAAAACAAAGAAAACTAAATGGTAGGATAAGATTTACATCTTCTTCAGACAATAATAATACAACAGTTGCGCCTAAAAATATCTAATTTAGGGTAAGTATGCCAAATTTCGGCATATTTGCATGCAAGCGCCAAAGTCTCAAGTTTGAAATGTAATATTTTTTTTGACCCTTGTAGACAGTCTATCGTCTTTATTTTCTCTAAATTAATTCTCAATACATTCCAAAAATTAATAAAAATGTTGACATAACATTGGTAGCCTATTTCGGTCACTTTTCATTTTCATAGTTTCTTGCCCTTCCGGAATTCTTCGAATGTCTTTTTCAGATCATCTTATTCGTGTAAGCGACATTTTTTGTTATTTTTTGCATTGTATTATTTCTAGAGTATGCAATAACTAAAAATTTATTGAAATTTGAGGAACAAAAAATGTAGCCGAAATTGCAAGCTGGCCGGAATTTGACACACTTACCCTACAAATATTATTTGATAAAGAAATAAGAATAATGTGCACCGTTTGAACCAGATCATTTGAAAAATCATTCTGATTCATTTATTTTACAATTAGCACATTGCTTTTGTTGTGTTTTGGGAAATTTCAATTGACATGAAGCAGAAGTAAACAACACACAATAATATTTGTTTGTTTTTTTCGCAAACTATTTACTTTATAGCTTTGGTTTGGATATGAGGTGCTATATTTAAGATCTTGGTTTTGGCAATTGAAATACAGTAGACTCTCACTCAATCGACTCTTTTTCAATCGGTCGAAAGGTCTTGTTGATAATTTTCACGTTTAATTATGAAGGTAATTCGCTCAAATTTGCTGTAGTTCTTCCTATTTTATCGTGATTCTTTATAATTGAGCGTTTTTGTGGTATTTACGAAGGCTTTGACGCCCAAATCTATCGATAAACCGGATGACATTTTGCCCCAAATGCTCAATTGAGAGAGAGAGTCTAGTGTAGCCATAATTATTGACTTCATATCAACTAAAGAGATTTTATAAAAGAGAACAGTTTTGGAAAATCGAGATTTTGAAAAATAATGGCTTAGAAATAGGCAATAAAGAAGAATGGTTATAATCAAACATTTCCAATCTATATCTTTCCTCAAAATTATCTCAATTTAAAGGTTTAAAAAGCTCCTTCCGGGCAGCTTTGAATTCTTAAAGGATTTTGCTTATGTCAATTTAAGCTCCGTTATTTTCAAATTTGTAACACATTGCCTTAAAAATCTTAAGAAATTTCGCACTCTAAAATTAAAGATCTTTGTCCCAAAATCCAATCAGAATTTTAACTACTATCTAAAAAGATACTTCTTTATCTTCAAAATTCAAAGATTGTGTCCATTTTGTTTGAGGTATGTTTCAAGATTTATCAAGGTTAAAAACAAATATCATGAAAGAAAAATGATTTTTGCAAACTGAAAGAACATGTCAAAAGCTATTCTTAGTTAAATTTTCAAAGTGATTTCTCAAAAATTTTGTAACTCAATTTTGCTTTCGTGGTTCCATTTTCATGATATGGAAACGTCATTTTTTGGCTTTCTGTCCTCTTAATGATTTATCTTAGAAGAAAATATTTTCTTAAATGCCTTACAGCGTGATGTAACTTTATTTTCGTATCTTATGCAGTAGACTCTCGCTCAATCGGATTTTTTTCAATCGGGCGAAAAATTTTATTGACAATTTTCACGTTTAATTATGAAGCTAATTTGCTCAAATTCGCTGTAGTTCTTCCTATTTTATCGTGATTCTTTATAATTGAGTGCTTTTTGTGGAATTTACAATGACTTTGACGCCCAAACCTATCCATAATTTGGATAACATTGTGCCCCATATGCCCGATTAAGAGAGAGTCTACTGTAATAAGATGTCAAATTTTGGATTATAAGAATTTGGTATGGAAGATTAAGTTTTATGTGGTGAATTTATTTGAACAAGACTGCCGTGAAAACTATGAATATCATTTAATTTTCGCGCTAATTTTTTCTCTTTAGATAGAAGAAGGCGCGAAGAAAAAACTGAAGAAAAGTGAAGAATGTCTAGTGAAAATGTTTATTCTGAGTAGTGATTCTTGAGATCTAGAAATCAAAATCGAAAGATGAATTTAGACTGTTCCAGATGTGTCAATTCTTCTACAGAAGAGATGTCTAAAGGGATCAGTGGGAATGGAAAGTTAAGATTAGCCAAGTGTGTGTTGTATTTGCAGAGCGCAACTTCCAAGTAAAACATGCATCCCCTTCATCCCAAACTCTAAAGACGAGTCTGTTGTACGAAACAAAAGAATCCAAGACGTCACCGGGAAGATTGAACTTTGCATAACACTGGTAAAGAGGATTCTCCTGCAAAAATGTCTCGACTTGAAAAATAATTTGTCAGGAATTGGACGAATATTTCATTGACAGTGAGTGGATTGGATAAGGAAAAGGATATAATTATGTCGATGGTGATCCGGAAATCGTCGAGAAAATGCATCAACTTGTTCCAGAGCTTTCGGCTCAGTCTCTAAGCCTTCATCTGTGGTTAAATGTTTAGATTCTTTTCTGAGGGAGATTCATTAAATTTGGTCAGGATTATTAGAACCGGATGGAGGAAAAGAATGGTGACACTTTCTGAATTATTTAACAGTTTTCACTACTCGTTTTTCACTACCAGTGCTAACAAAGACTAGCCCCCAGAGACACCACATAAATAAAATGAGAAATTGTAAATGTGATATAGTTAAAATTGCTAAATTATTGGGAAAGTGGCACCAGTTTTCTTCTATGTCTAGTCCAAATAATTCTGACCAAATTTAACGAATCTCACTCAGAGAAGAATCTAAAGACTTAACCACTAATAAAGGCTTAGAGACTGAGTGAGCCGAAAGCTCTGGAAAAATTTATGCATTTTCTCTGAGTGATTTTCATTTTCCGAAAATTTCCAGATCTCCATCGACATAATTATTTTTTACGTCGGTTTGATTTACAATAATATAAATTAGGTACCGCTGAAAATTACAATTCTTTTCATCCTCGGCAATGTCTTCGGATTATTTTGGACTGGAGCATGCGATTGGAAGAGGCAGAAAAACACCCACAACCAGCAATGATAACACAGAATTATGAATCTTATGGCCTTTATAGCTTCTACATACTAGACAAATTTATGTCCATATGGAAGTAAATTCCCTACGCTTGTGTAGGAAAAATTATCAAATATTGACATATTTTTCTTAGTGTGTAGAGACCATTAGGGAAAGAAACTTAAGATTTCGGTGAAAAAATTCATAAAATGTAAAAAAGTATATTTATACCATTTTCGAACAAAATATATTGTATTTTAAGGAATCAAATATTAAAGATTTCTCAATTTCAAATAAATAAAACAAATATTAGAAAAACATTTCTTAAATTTTCTTCTCGAAAAGTACTAAATACAGATAATCTCTTATTTTCGGTACCTCTGAAAGTGTCCGGTAGCTATGCGACGTTTTAAGATTGGAATACATAAGGGCAGAATCACATTGACAATAAAATGCTCGCCGTAGCCTCACTGTATTTCGTTAATTTACGCATTTACGCATTTTCATTGCAATTCTTACTCAAATTTTCTATTACCGTATTACATTATGTCATGCTCGGTGGCACTAGGTGAAAATAATATAAGAAAATTGAAGAAATAAAATGAAAATTCGATAAACGGTGAGCAAAAAAACTGTAATCGCATTTTCGTTTTATTTCATCAATTTTTTAATATTATTTTCACCTAGTGCCACCGAGTATGAGATAAGGTAATACGGTAATCGAGAATTTGCGTAAGAATTGCAAAGAAAATGCGTAAATTTACGAAATACGGTGAGCACTTTAATGCAAATATGATTTTGCCCTAAATTATAAAATTCACAACTCAGGGTTGCACCGCAAATCTCGTTTTCTGGACAGAGCCTGTCAGTAAAATTACGAGATTTGACATCTCGTTCATAAAGTTGCATAGGAAATCTCTTAAGGTAATAGACAATTAGACTAATAGACGAGATCTGTTATGTTGCATCGCTCCGTTAATTTCTTTAAAATAAATTTAGTTATATTTTACTATTTAATAATTTAGATTATTTTTAGATAAAAAAGTTATAGATTGTCCATAAAGGCGTCTACACATTGGGAGCAATTTTCGTCAAAAATTGCGTTTTTGACAGAAATTTGACGTTTCCCCCTACAACGCTGCAGGGAATTTCCTTCAAAAAAGCAATTTTTGACAAAAATTGCTCCCAATGTGTAGAGGCCATAACATTTATTATTATTATTATTGTCTATTTAATTTTTTTTACTGATCTTCGTCTTTTTAAAAATAAAACATGAAATAACCTGATTAGTATCATTCATTTAATTTTCAATTAATCTGAGTGAAATTTTCCAAAAAATATTATAAAAATTGCAGATAGCGACAGTTGGTCTTTTTCAAAATTTAAAAAATGTAAAGAAATGAAGCTTAATTGTCTACGTGTCAACAATGCCTTAAAAATGTCAACAATTGCGCCCAACCCGGAAGAAACGGCCACCAAAACAAAACTCACCCTTGGTATGCATGAGAATCATTTCGCGCTTCTCCTCGACGCTCTTCAAGAGCAGTGGCTGTCGCTTGTCCTTGGGGATGTTCATGTCCTCCAGGATGTCAAGGAATTTGTGGGTGATCTCCTCTGTCGTCATTCTGTACACTTCGGCCGTCAATTGCTGCAAATCACCTTCCGGCTCAGAAATTGGGCGGCCCCCATTTGAACTGGACGTCTTGCCGCGCAATTTTGGCCGCCCAAACAGTGTATCCATGATCCCACTGGGCTTCGACCGATCATGCCTCGACATCCTGTCCACTGTTATCTAACGCCTCTATCTCCAAAAACACCCAGAGATTACCTTTCCGTGGCACTTGTTGCAGGTGCACTTCTTCCACAAAACACTCACTTTTCGCACAATTTTCCCCACTTTCTCACTGTCCGGGGGCAACGGCACTACACTTTGGGGATCCTGAGGGAGACACTCTTGCACATTCTGAGATAATCAAGCTATTTTCGAAGAGATCTTGGGGGCATTTCTGTTTTTTTCACGCAAAATTCATGATGTCACCATCCGTACTGACAATCCAACTACAAAATGTCTCGGGATCTTCTAACGAAGTATGACGATTTTGTCGGCAAAGCGTCGCCTTGTCCGCAGACATGTCTGACGTGAGGGATTTTTATTTTATTATAAAAAAAAATTGTTAATAAAGAATATAAAAAATAAACTTATTTACATAAAAAATTAGATATAAAAATATACAATGATTTTTACTAAATAGCATTAAACACCAGTGGAACTTTTTTGATGTAAATAAATGTAAAGATTTTCACATTTTTCATGTTAAAAAAAATAAATTAATTGTCAACGTAAATATTCTGAAATTTGTCTTGACAAAAGAAATTTTTTTTTTAGCTATTTTTGTCCCTATCGCTCATAGAGGTAAAAAATACACCGAATCAGACTCTGTTGGATTTTCTAAGGTTGTTAAATGTAAGACATTTTACTGATTTTGTTTAATCGGTTTCATTTTTATTGCTGATTTTCGGTCAGCGAAAACTGTCTCGTCGTTAAAGGGTTAACTCATCCCTTTCTCAAAATTAATACTTTATTAATATTTAATTGAAAGAGATAACAAAGAACAAAATTAATTATTTAATTTATAAATTTGCAAAAATAAGTATCTAATATAAATTTTAAATGTAAAACTGAAATTGAAAATTTAACTCTTTAAAATCCAAAGTGGCATTTTACTCCAATTTTAAATTTAGAGCTTCATAGTAGGAATTCTATTCAATATTATGCTAAAGTGATAATACGTATGTATAGAAAATTTAATTAGCTTTCGTTTAGTGGAAAGAAATATTTGATAAATTTTTTATTGTTTAAAAAATGAGCAATAAACCAAAAAATGGGAGTGGAATAGCAGATTGGCGTAAAATTCCACCATTTTTTTTATATCGTCGGTTAGGGCCTCGAGTGGGTCAGTGGATAGAGTAGTAGCTCTATGACTGCGAGGTCTGGGGTTCAAAGCTGAGCAGCAGCAGAAAAAGATTTCTCATGCCATATCGGCTTTGAATTCGTCCAGTGAATGAATGAATAGTAATGTCAATGGTGCATATTGGCAAAAAAAAGTGAACCGCCTAAACAATAGAGGCTGGTACGAGAACGAGTTTCGATGTGAAAGTGGTACTTCAATCGATACAAATATTCGCTGTCACTGATCCCAAACACACCGAGAAGGGATGCTGTGATATAGTAACGGCACTGACTGCTCACAGAGCTGTGATATAGAGCGGCTACCCGTATCGGGGGATAAGATAGAATAGGAGTGGGGAAGCATAAGGGGACCAATTGGTGGCCTGGATGCATCGGAATATCCGAAAATGGAGAACTGACCCCTGGCAAAATCTTATCTTTGTCCCTATCGCTCATAGAGGTAAAAAATACACCGAATCAGACTCTGTTGGATTTTCTAAGGTTGTTAAATGTAAGACATTTTACTGATTTTGTTTAATCGGTTTCATTTTTATTGCTGATTTTCGGTCAGCGAAAACTGTCTCGTCGTTAAAGGGTTAACTCATCCCTTTCTCAAAATTAATACTTTATTAATATTTAATTGAAAGAGATAACAAAGAACAAAATTAATTATTTAATTTATAAATTTGCAAAAATAAGTATCTAATATAAATTTTAAATGTAAAACTGAAATTGAAAATTTAACTCTTTAAAATCCAAAGTGGCATTTTACTCCAATTTTAAATTTAGAGCTTCATAGTAGGAATTCTATTCAATATTATGCTAAAGTGATAATACGTATGTATAGAAAATTTAATTAGCTTTCGTTTAGTGGAAAGAAATATTTGATAAATTTTTTATTGTTTAAAAAATGAGCAATAAACCAAAAAATGGGAGTGGAATAGCAGATTGGCGTAAAATTCCACCATTTTTTTTATATCGTCGGTTAGGGCCTCGAGTGGGTCAGTGGATAGAGTAGTAGCTCTATGACTGCGAGGTCTGGGGTTCAAAGCTGAGCAGCAGCAGAAAAAGATTTCTCATGCCATATCGGCTTTGAATTCGTCCAGTGAATGAATGAATAGTAATGTCAATGGTGCATATTGGCAAAAAAAAGTGAACCGCCTAAACAATAGAGGCTGGTACGAGAACGAGTTTCGATGTGAAAGTGGTACTTCAATCGATACAAATATTCGCTGTCACTGATCCCAAACACACCGAGAAGGGATGCTGTGATATAGTAACGGCACTGACTGCTCACAGAGCTGTGATATAGAGCGGCTACCCGTATCGGGGGATAAGATAGAATAGGAGTGGGGAAGCATAAGGGGACCAATTGGTGGCCTGGATGCATCGGAATATCCGAAAATGGAGAACTGACCCCTGGCAAAATCTTATCTTTGTCCCTATCGCTCATAGAGGTAAAAAATACACCGAATCAGACTCTGTTGGATTTTCTAAGGTTGTTAAATGTAAGACATTTTACTGATTTTGTTTAATCGGTTTCATTTTTATTGCTGATTTTCGGTCAGCGAAAACTGTCTCGTCGTTAAAGGGTTAACTCATCCCTTTCTCAAAATTAATACTTTATTAATATTTAATTGAAAGAGATAACAAAGAACAAAATTAATTATTTAATTTATAAATTTGCAAAAATAAGTATCTAATATAAATTTTAAATGTAAAACTGAAATTGAAAATTTAACTCTTTAAAATCCAAAGTGGCATTTTACTCCAATTTTAAATTTAGAGCTTCATAGTAGGAATTCTATTCAATATTATGCTAAAGTGATAATACGTATGTATAGAAAATTTAATTAGCTTTCGTTTAGTGCAAAGAAATATTTGATAAATTTTTTATTGTTTAAAAAATGAGCAATAAACCAAAAAATGGGAGTGGAATAGCAGATTGGCGTAAAATTCCACCATTTTTTTTATATCGTCGGTTAGGGCCTCGAGTGGGTCAGTGGATAGAGTAGTAGCTCTATGACTGCGAGGTCTGGGGTTCAAAGCTGAGCAGCAGCAGAAAAAGATTTCTCATGCCATATCGGCTTTGAATTCGTCCAGTGAATGAATGAATAGTAATGTCAATGGTGCATATTGGCAAAAAAAAGTGAACCGCCTAAACAATAGAGGCTGGTACGAGAACGAGTTTCGATGTGAAAGTGGTACTTCAATCGATACAAATATTCGCTGTCACTGATCCCAAACACACACCGAGAAGGGATGCTGTGACATAGTAACGGCACTGACTGCTCACAGAGCTGTGATATAGAGCAGCTACCCGTATCGGGGGATAAGATAGAATAGGAGTGGGGAAGCATAAGGGGCCCAATTGGTGGCCTGGATGCATCGGAATATCCGAAATGGAGAACTGACCCCTGGCAAAATCTTATCTTATCTTATATCGTCGGTTCCGAAGAAGACTATTGTAAGTCTACTTTCAATAGTATAATAAGATGGTATCATTGGAAGCAGAAATCTTAGATCTATATTCCCAGAAAAAATTTATGTTGATTATGATATTCCTGCAAAAGTTACAAGAAAAAAACTTAAAATCAGCGTGCCCAATTATTGAGTTTTTTGCCCACAATTTTGCTATAATTAATTTAAAAGTAGTGTTAACCAGAAAATATTCAATGCGTAAGTATGATAAAATAGTTTCAAATTCAAAAGCTGAAACTATACTAATTGCAGTTAAATTAATGAAAATAAATTTTAGCTGTCAAACTTTAAACCTCTTTCCTGTAAAGTTTACATTTTGGACTTACAATAGTCTTCTTCGGAACCGACGATATGGAGTTGGCATAAGAAATGGACATTTGAATGGCTTATACTACATAACTTAAGAAATGTTAACATTTTTTGAGTTTTGTCATGATTCGAATCGAAACAATCGCAAAAAATACGTTAAAATATTAAAATAATGATTAAAAATTAAGTAATAAAGGAAGAGCACCCCGGCGGATCGGAATGTTAAAAGACATACTTGATATTTAATTGAAAATATAAGCCTCAAAGTACTATTTGGTCTATTTGGTATTTTAGTGTGTGCCCATCGGTATATTAGTGAACCCTTTAACTATATCTGTACATTTGAATTTTAAATTTTCACAATAAATTTATAAAAAATAGATGTAGTCGTAACTATGTAGGGGAGACCGGAGTACCAATAGCCAGGGGTAGAATTAGTCAGTGGATTTTTTCTCGTTTTTCTTAATATGTACATCGAGCAAAGTATTTTTTAATGAAAGTAGGAACACATCCCCATATTGCCAGAAATATTTATAACTCTGATCCTGTTATCCTACAATTTAGAAGCATTTTTATAAAATGGGTATAAAATTGTAATTTTGATGTTACAGTTTTTGGACCTGCATTTGGTTTTCTGAGTTTCTAGTCAAGATGTCATAGTTTTACTTCGTTTCTGGTTTAATAAAATTAATTTAGAGATATTTTTCACTTGGATAATATAATTATCCACTCTTTTTTTTATATAAGATGATAAACACTGAAACAGCCCTCGGGGCAGTTGTAGCCACTCTTCCGTGGCAGGCTAAAACTATCAATGATTTTTCACTAATACATGGATAATTGTTAGATGAAAAAGTACTATTGATATTCCAAGCAATATTACCATTTGTATGAGCAACTTGAGAAATAGATTTTTTAAGGATGTTTGCATCAATTTTGCCGCAATTATACTTAAGTGACATATTTAGCATCAGTGGGCTTCAGTGTATCAAGTAAAACAATATTTGGTATCTCCAATTTGAAATTTCGTATGGAAAACTGGTGGCAATTAGTACCCCAAAAGTAGCTATATCTATCCAGGCCGGGGCAAGTGTAGCCATAATGCTAGGCTAAACAAATTGCTAGGAAAAAGGAAATGCAATGGAAATTGGCTTTTTGTTACGAAAATCTGTAAAAATTAACCTTGGTATTTCTTGTCAATTTTCAGAAAATTTATATAAAAATAACAAGGAAATGGGAAAATATTTACAGTAGACTCTCGCTTATACGTGGACTCTTTTTCCGGGTGACATAAAAAAATCCGTGAGACAGTTGAATTTAAAAAATTTTGTTGACATATTTCCCCGTTTTGGGTTTTTTTGTTAAAGCAAATGTGCTCTATCTACTGTTAATTCTTTCTCATTGTAACTTTTTTGGACAGTACGCATGTTTAGAGAGAATGTCGATTCAATCAGATCAGAATTCACTCCATAAATTTGCAATGTAAACAAAAAAATCGTTAGATTTCAAACAATTTGATGTGTATCACTCTCAAAATCCGTGTGACATTTCGGTCCCGTTCCACGGATAAGCGAGAGTCTACTGTATTGGAAAGTTAATTTAAGAACTGCTGTAGAAGTCTTACGGAACGAAAATCTATTAGAAAAATGTTTTTTTTTGTTGAGAATATCAACGTTGGCATTTTATGTGTAATTTTTCTAGCTCCGGTTTTAATGTGTTAAGTTTATGTTAATTTTAATATGAAATTGAAAATTAAAAAAAATAAAAATTGTCCCAATTGTTGAATAAGAATTTTCAGATTTACAAAGAGTGTCTCGGCTATGAGTAAATGCAGACGAGGTAGTTGATGGGTAAAGCGACGAATCGTGTAGTATGGGTTCCTGCCACTAGATGGCAGTCCTCTCCGCGTCAAATTAACTGCACTGAAGTTTTGCAAAAAAAACGCTTACACAAGAAAAAGTAAATAAATAACAGCAGCACATGTGCTTGGAGAAAAATGAATCAGAAACCGGGATTTTCGGGGAATTTTCACAGTGGCAAGTGCGAAAATGGCTATAAAATCAACATTAATGTGAAAAGGAAGCTTAAACAAGTTCTAAGTGGTGAAAGTGAGAAGAAATTCCGCGGGGAAAATGGCCAAATGGGGAAAGTGAAAAAGTCTGGAGCGTCTCTGCAGGAACAGAGGCAGTCCCTGCCACTGTTTCCCGTCCGGGAAAGGTAAAGAGTGTCTTTTGTTGTTGAAGGGATAGAGAGGGATAGATTGTAAGGGAATTTTTGGGTTTTGCCTTGCAGTATAATTGAGCAAATTCGGGGAAGTGACACATTGATATTTCTGGGTGAGACGGGTTCCGGAAAGACCACGCAGATTCCTCAGTATGTTCATGAGAGTGGTTTGACGCGGACTGGGATGGTGGCAGTGACTCAACCAAGGAGAATTGCTGCCATCTCAGTGGCTCAGAGGGTGGCTCAAGAGAAGTTCTGTCAGGTGGGAGAGATTGTGGGCTATACGGTTCGCTTTGAGGATTGTTCCTCGGCAGCCACGAAGATTCGATACATGACAGATGGATCTTTGCTGAGGGAAGCCATCAGAGATAGGCTTCTGATGGCCTATTCGACGGTTATTCTGGATGAAGCTCATGAGAGGACCGTCAATACGGATGTTCTCTTTGGAATTGTAAAGGTAAGGATATTTTTTTTCTTGGCGCAATAGCTATTAGAGCCCTGCACGGGTCGAATTTTTGGGTTTTTTTTTTCAACCCGCATCCGCAATGGATTTGACCCGTAGCCGACCCGACCCGTTGAAATTTAGTGTTGCCCGACCCGACCCGATCCGCAAGAGTATAAATTTACCCGTCTCAAACAATAGTAACCCGAAAATTATTAACCCAATGAAAATCCTCGCACGCCATTTGAATTAGGGTATAATTGAATTAAAGTGATCAATATAAGTAATTCTATCACTGAGAGAAAAAAAAGATTAAAATTTAATTTTTTCTTCATAATTTCAAGCCTTTTTAGGGCTTAAAAAATATTAAGATTTTTTTATTCTTAATATTAGTCCTATAAAGAATAAAATTAAGTCGGAACTGAAAATAAGATTTTTTTCGAATAACTTTAAATCTTTTTTTTTTAGAAGCTAGCAGATTAAATTTAAGACTGCAGAAGATTAATTTCAAGATAAATTTCGACTAATTTCAAGAATAAAGAAGAATAGAAACAAGTCATTATGCAGAATAAAATTAAGTTTTATTTTTCATAATTCTAAGAGTACATGCAGTAACTGCTTCCTCATAATTTTAACACTTTTTAGGTGTAAAAATATATCAACATTTTTTAATGTTAATTTTACACCTTTTTAAGAGTAAAATTAACAAGAAAAAGGGTGAATTTAACCCCTAAGACACCTAAAAAGGGTAATATTTACACCGATTTCGGATCAATACTACAGGGTAAAATTAACATTTCCGGAATGTTATTTTAACCTTTTCGGATTTCTCTCAGTGTAGGATTTTTTAAAAATATATTTTTTTTAAATTGATTAAGCTTTGGCGAAGTTTACAGAAACATAGAAAAACGATATGATAAATCAAAGAACAATTTATGTGATCGGAAGAGTATATATGAATTGAATGAAGTAATAAAGTAATCTGACGAAGACAAATTAATATTTATACTAGATCCAAGAATTACGCACCTGATTACTGATTACTAAACGCGCGAAACTGAAAAACACTATGCTTGTTTAAAAAAAAATGTTTAATTAAGTTAAAATTTTTGAATATTCTGACAATTTCTTGAAGAACTCCGGGTAAAAACCAAAAAGTCCTTTTTATAAATACAGCTCTTTTAGACTTAATCAAACGCAATCACCTCTAGGTGCATAATGCCATTTCCCTAAATTTTTTCGGGCGCGAAAATACGCTTATTCCCGGTATAAATATAGCAAGATAATTTTTCGAATTTCTTTTTAAGTCTTCCACGATCGGACTTCTACCCCAAAACTATATTTTCTGAAATTTAATAAAGCGACAATATTATTTTATATTATGAATTCTTAGACTTGTTCAGGAGTATAATTTGTTAAATTATATCCTTGAAATATTTTCTCATAAAAATAAGCTCAAATTTATTCTTGTCTAAAAATATATTCTCAATTATTAGAAAAACTGACTTTTATTTAATTAAAAATTTGATTCACTGATACATATATAAAAGTAGACCAGCTATTGTATAGTCTACTAATATCTGGCTATATAAATTGACCAATACTCATATTTTTGATCAAATTCACCATGTTATGTCATTAAAATTAAATTAATTTCGTTAAAATTGTGGTCAAAATACGCATGGATGAAGTATAAAAGGGTTAGGATTGCGCAGAAAACACGCACAGTTAAATCATAAAATGGTTAAAATTGTGCTAAAAACACGCATAGATTAAGGATAAAAAGTTGAGATTGTGCTTAAAAACACAAACAGCTCAAACAAATAAAAGGAGAAAATTGCGTTTAAAAACATGCACAGTTCTAACAAAAAGCGGATAAAATTGCGCTTACACCCAGCTTAGTCATAAAACTGTTAAGATTTCGCTTAAAAACACGCACGACTCAACCACAAAACTACTAAGATTGCCATTAAAAATACGCATAGTTCAATCTTAAAACGGTAAATGCACTTAAAATCACGCACAGCTCAATCATAAAACGGTAAATGCGCTTAAAATCACGCACAGCTCAATCGTAAAACGGTTGAGATTGCGCTTACCGTTTTAAGATTGAGCTGTGCGTGATTTTATGCGCATTTACCGTTTTAAGATTAAGCTGTGCGTAATTTTAAGCGCATTTATTGTTTTATGATTGAGCTGTGCGTTATTTTAAGTGCATTTACCTTCTTGTGATTGACTGTGCGTGATTTTAAGCGCATTTACTGTTTTATGATGGAGCTGTGTGAGATTTTTAACGCATTCACCGTTTTATGATTGAGATGTGCGTTATTTTAAGCGCATTTACCGTTTTAAAAATGATCTGTGTGTGTTTTTAAGCGCATTTACCGTTTTATGATTCAGCTGTGCGTGTTTTTAACCCTTTATGGACGATTGGAACGCTGGTGTCCCATAAAGAAAATATTTTTTCCTCATTACCTAGAGTTATTTTTTTCTTATGTCTGTACATAATTGTAAAGTAGAAGGTTTAAGGAATCTAGAATATTTTTTGCAAGTCTCTAGCTATTTGCTATGTAGTATATATTTAAGCTCAAAAATGGCGAATTTTTAAATTCTCAAATTTATAATTGATTTTATTTATTTTTTATAATTTCCTATTTTTTTAAATCAAAACCCTTTTGGCAATAAAAAATACAATACTCATACGTAATATTTTTCATTAAAGCGATAAATATTATTCATTGGTATTGTCAGAAAAATTACTTAAATTTTTGGGCTATTTTTGTCCCTATCGTTCATAGAAGCACAAAATACACCGAAACAGACTCTGCTGGACTCTCCAAGGTTAGATGTAAGACTTATCATTGATTATGTTTCTCAGTTTAATTTTTATTGTTGATTTTCAGTCCGTAAAAAGTGTCTCGTCGTTAAAGGGTTAAGCGCAATATTAACCATTTTGTGATTGACTTGTTTCTTGATTTAAACTTAATCAGAACTGTTTTGTACATCGTCTGTAACAGCGCAATTTCAATCGTTTTATATTTGACCAGTGCGAGTGCGAGTTTAACTACATTAAAGTTTAGAGAATTTTATGCTGAAGTATTGCGAGGTTTAAACACTTAGGGGAAACTGGGGTACCACCAAACACTTTTGAAAGATGCGATTTTGACTGAATTTCCTAAGAAAACTTTGAATTTTAGAAAAATGTTGCTTACCCCATGTTATAGTCTTAGGTATAGGCTGCATGTTAATGTATACAAGGATGATGTGAAGCACTTCAATTTTCCGTTAAAAGGAAAATTGTATCACCATGCATTTTTCGCTTTTTTCCAACCACCCGGCGCTACCCCCCGGCATGAGGCCTCCGGAGTTGAAGCCTCTTCCGTCTCACTCGCACTCACGTTCAAATGGGATTTTTCTGCACTCGTAACTGTTACACGATATTATTCAAAATTGAGGAGTGCCTTATGTATAAGACTGAATGCCTTATGAAGAGGGATAAATATACTAGATTTTAGTCTAAATACTTTTTCCTAACAAACACTGTGAGATAAGTTTGGAGCCAATTTATATTGACTAGCCAAAAGCCCAGAAAAATGCGAAATACCTGAATTACAATCCAACATTGAGCCACTATCGCATTCACAAAACATTTCACTAACAAAATAATAAACTGAATCACGCTTTATAATGCTTAATTAGTAAATTATTAATTATTTTCGATTCTTCACATTTTTCCACCAAAATATGGGGAAATGTCAAATAACCCTATAAACAAACCAAATAGGAAAGAAAAAAAGACTACCAAGGAAATGTCGGTGGAAAATTCCACTGTCTCATTCTGTGAAATTTACACACATTTTGCATTTTGGCATGACAAAATAAAGTTTTCACTTAAATTTTTTAATCCGGCCAACAAAAAATCTTTTATGGATTAAATTAACAACAGTATTTTTAACCAGAAGAATAAAAAACAATATATTTGACAATATATTGAAAATATTTTAATTATAATGTAATATATTATATTATATTTATATTTTATTAAAAATTCTCTTTCTCCCTAAGCACTAGTATGCAGAGGGAGAAATAAAAAAAATATTCATCCTCCTCAAAAATTCTCTTTATTAAATGAATTATTAAATTGTGAATATGAATTATTTTATTGCTAATTATATGAATCATTTTATTGTTAACGTAATACTTTTCTTTATAGTTCTGAATTAAGGTTGTAACAGGCTCTAACCTTTAAGAACAATGAGTCTTAACTTTGTTAAAATTAGTATATCGTTTAATACTTTTTTTACGTACTTTGTCTAGACATAATTAAAATAAAGCGGATTGCAACAAAAAGCCAACACACGGAAAATTTATATTTTTTCGCTGATTACCGTAAGACTAAAGAGATTTGTAATCAGAACATTCTTATAGGAATTTTACTACTCTACAATTTTGCTGAAGACCATTTTCTAAATGAAAAATAATATCTAGTTGAAATATTTTAACAGGAAATTTATTTTTTTGGTGGCCAAAGCTGTCAAAGCCGAATATTAGGGCATCTCCGTGAAGTCAAAGTTGGTTGTCAAACTGTAAAATACACTGACAAGAGAGGTTCTCGGACTCTTCAGCGAGTTCATTCATGAAACTTTGCATATTACCTAATTTTGGCATCCCAAATTCAATGGTGATAGTAAAAAACTTCGATTGGCATCGATGCCCCCGCTACAGGGGGTGGGGTTAGGGATCAAAATTCATAATTTTGACTCTAGCAGCCAGAGCGTTAGAAATAGCGACTTAGGGTCTTCAGGTGACCCCCCCCCTCATAAGTTAACTATAATTAAGTTAAGTTATAATTAAGTTAACTGTGCTATATATAGCTGAAGTTTAAAAGAGTTAAAAAAAAAACACCACAAATACGCCCAGCCCAATGATAAAACGGTTCACATTGTATTTAAATGCACGCACATCACAATAAAAATACGGTTAAGATCGTTCTTAAAAATGTGAACAGATCAATCATAAAACGGCAAATACGCTTAAAATCACGCACAGGTCTATAGTAAAACGGTAAATGCGCTTAAAATCACGCACAACACAATCATAAAACGATAAATGTGCTTAAAATCACGCACAAATCAATCATAAAACGGTAAATAAGTTTAAAATCACGCACAACGCAATCATAAAACGGTAAATGCGCTTAAAATCACGCACAGCTCAATCATAAAACAGTAAATGCGCTCAAAATCACGCACAGGTCAATCGTAAAACGGTAAATGCGCTTAAAATCACGCCCAGGACTATCATAAAACGGAAAATGCGTTTAAAATCACGCACAACACAATCATGAAACGATAAATGTGCTTAAAATCACGCACAGGTCAATCATAAAACGGTAAATGCGCTTAAAATCACGCACAGCTCAATCATAAAACAGTAAATGCGCTCAAAATCACGCACAGGTCAATCGTGAAACGGTAAATGCGCATAAAATCACGCCCAGGACTATCATAAAACGGTAAATAAGCCTAAAATCACGCACAACACAATCATAAAACGGTAAATGTGTTTAAAATCACGCACAGCACAATCATAAAACCGTAAATAAGCTTAAAATCACGCGCAGCTCAATCATAAAACAGTAAATGCGCCCAAAATCACGCACAGGTCAAGCGTAAAACGGTAAATGCGCTTAAAATCACGCACAGCTCACTCATAAAACGGTAAATGTGCTTAAAATCACGCACAGGTCTATCGTAAAACGGTAAATAAGCTTAAAATCATGCACAGGTCTATCGTAAAACGATAAATGCGCTTAAGATCACGCACAGCACAATCATAAAACGGAAAATACGCTTAAAATTACGCACAACTCAATCATAATACGGTTAGGATTGCACTTAAAATCGCTGATAGTACAATCGTAAACCGGTAAGTGCGCTTAAAATCACGCACAGCTCAATCATAAAACGGTAAATAAGTTTAAAATCGCGCACAACACAATCATAAAACGGTAAATGCGCTTAAAATCACGCACAGCACAATCATGAAACGGCAAATAAGCTTAAAATCACGCACAGCTCAATCATAAAACGGTAAATGAGCTTAAAATCACGCACATCTCAATCATAAAACTGCAAATGCGCTTAAAATCGCGTACAACTCAATCATAATACGGTAAATACGCTTAAAATCACGCACAAATCAATCATAAAACGGTTAGGATTGCACTTAAAATCACGCACAGGTCAATCATAGAACGGTAAATGCGCTTAAAATCACGCACAGATCAATCATAAAACGCTTAAAATTGCGCATAAAAAAGCGCTTTGCGTGATTTTAAGCGCATATACCGTTTCATGATTGTGTTGTGCGTGATTTTAAGCGTATTTACCGTTTTATGATTGAGCTGTGCAAGATTTTAGGCGCATTTACCGTTTTACGATTGAGCTGTGCGTTATTTTAAGCTCATTTACCGTTTTATTATAGACCTGTGCGTGATTTTAAGCTTATTTACCGTTTTACGATAGACCTGTGCGTGATTTTAAGCGTATTTTCCGTTTTATGATTGTGCTGTTCGTGATTTTAAGCACATTTACCGTTTTATGATTGTGCTGTGCGTGATTTTAAGCTTATTTAACGTTTTACGATAGACCTGTGCGTGATTTTAAGCGCTTTAAAATTTTAAAACTTGTTTATAAAGTGTTTTTCTGTGACTTTAAAACTTTAAAGATATGCGTGACTTTGAAATATTTAATTTTAAAAATTAGGCCTTCCAAAAATTTGCATTTTTTTTGTTTATGATTGCATATAGTTCTTTATATATTTGAAATTCAATACATTATTCTCTTTATGGATGTTGGTTTTCTCCTAATATGTCCCATTTCATTGCAAATTAACTTTTTTAACACGTTTTGAGTAGAAATACAACATTTCAACCAAATTAGTCTTTCCTACCCATGAAATCCCGGGAGTCACTCAACCATTCTTGCCATTTTTTTTTTCAATTTCAGCTTAATTTTTGTAACAAAAGTGTCCTGTATCCCTTCGGTAACCAAGTGACTTTGAATTTTTGGAACAGATATCATGGGGTCACTATCAGAGATATTTATAATGCAGTTATCAACCTTCAGTCTGGCCAGTAGCGTTTTCCACATGTACTTATGTTTAATCACTATAAATTTTGTCGATTTTATGTGCATCCTGCAGGGATTTTCTATCCAATACAGAAAATTTCTGACGCAGACGACGCAGATTCATTGCGGCAGTATTTCTGGACAATACATCTTCTTTTAACTTCTTGTAACATGCCATTTTAACCTAAATTTTAAATTAACAAAAAACATTTTATTTCTTATTATTTATCATTTTATTTATATGCATATATTGATCATTAAAAATTTTAAAAATGTGCAAATGTACTATTTGCTTATTAAATGATATAACTTCAAAATATAACCGGATTAAAAGAAGTTAGTTAATTATTTCATCTTTTTGAGGTACTTTTCCAATTGACGTAACAAACTTTTGACGAATTAAAAATAATCAACTTTTGGCAAACAATTATTTTTCATATGAAATAAGATTAATTATTATTTATAAAATACATTAATAAGATCTACGGATTACAGGCAACCAATTTGCAAAAAGAAAATTTTTAAAAAGTAATTTTTTCTATCTTTTTTCCCACCTAGTTTCTTCAACATACAAGACGTAACAAACTTATGACACCTACTGTATAAAGAAAATGTATTATATTAACAGTAAAATAATTCATATTCACAATTTAATAATTCATTTAATAAAGAGAATTTTTAATAAAATATAAATATAATATAATATATTACATTATAATTAAAATATTTTCAATGTATTGCCAAATATATTGTTTTTTATTCTTCTGGTTAAAATACTTCTGTTAATTTAATCCATAAAAGATTTTTTATGGATTTATGGAGAAAACTTTACTTTCTCATCGCAAAATGCAAAATGTGTGTAAATTTCACAGAATGAGACAGTGGAATTGTCCACCGACATTTTCTTGGTAATCTTTTTCTCTTTCCCATACAGTTTGTTTATAGGGTTATTTGACATTTCCCCAGACCGCGACCTGCGCTTATAGGGCATTTCGGAATTTTCGGAGTGGCTTCAAGGAACTCCATATAAAAAAAAACAACTTGCCAGGGGGTAGACCCGGGGTACCAATAAACACTTTCTGGGGCACCAAAAAACACCTGTTTTTCTCACCCATTGAAGTTATTTTGGGCATTCATCACAACTCTTAATTATAAAGAAGGTATTGAAAATGTAAATAATTCTCAAAAAAGCACTGCAAAATTTAGAATTAGTAACCAAAATAGCAAAAAACTAAAGCACTGCACACCGAACATATTTTTCAATGGATTGTTCATCATTTTGACATTATTCGACTTCTGACTGGAAAGCAGCGCCATTAAAATCGTGGCAAACATTAGACCTAAAGTTCAAATTTTGCGTGCTCTTCTGATTATTTGTAATAAAATCGAGAAATCATTCGTCAATCCTTGATTAAAATCATTTAAGAATCATTTAATGCAAAATTGGGTTCTTGAAACTATATTTTTCCTGAGTCTTGAATGAAAATCCCATGAATGGATATAAATTTCAGAAATCGAACAAAGAGGGAGACGAAGAGTAAGAAAGATAAGAGGTAAAATTTTGCCATTCAAGCTACGCTCGCGACATCTGCAATTGTGAGAAATTTGCCTGTTCGTTGGTGCCCCAAACTCTGTTTTGTGATGGATTTTATATTCTTTTAAAAAAATGTGAACATTAATTTCTTTAGTAGATACATAAATATTATCCCAAAACATGTAGGAAAGTACTAGTGTAGTGAAATTTGACGTAACTTATTTCAGTTTTATTTTCCAGGTAGATATATAAATGACTAAAATTATCAAAATCTCACAATTTTGCGAAAAAAGATTCTTATTTCTAAACTACTTGAATTATGTGGATCATTCTTTCTCTGGACAAGTATCTCTATAGTATCTATGATTTAATGTAAGTCTCATTCTCTGAAATCTTATACTTATTTAAAAAATCGCAGTGTTTGGTGGTACCCCTGTTTGGTGGTGCCCCAGTTTCCCCTAAGCGGCTAACGCGGCGAAGACCGTTTTACGCAATATCTCAATCGTTTCACAGTAATTGCGTGCGAGTTTTATCGACGCCTTATAACAAAAATCGAATAATAATTTTAAGGTTTATTATAAAAATAAAAAATATCCCATGCTCTTGCAATATAGAATATGCTTGATTTTTATTCTGAGCTTGGA
This sequence comes from Phlebotomus papatasi, assembly GCF_024763615.1. Classification (NCBI taxonomy): domain Eukaryota; kingdom Metazoa; phylum Arthropoda; class Insecta; order Diptera; family Psychodidae; genus Phlebotomus; species Phlebotomus papatasi. Next base: position 21,874,498 of record NC_077224.1, read on the forward strand.
ATTTATAAATTTCTTGTATTTTACAAGATATTGTTGCACTTATATGACGACTTTTCTTGATCTTGGAGTAGGGGAAATGCTTCTAATTTTGTCCAGTTTCTTATTTTGGACACTTTGAGGATAACATTGGACACTAAAAATAAATTGATTAAAATGATGGATTATTATTCCAATATTTGATGAATAATGAATTCTATCTAAATATTTGTTCTTTTTGGAAGATTTTAACACTAAATACGTTAAAATTTGAATATGATTTGAGTTGAAATTGCTTTGTTGAAAATTCAGTGTGAGCAATTGCTTACGAGAAATATGACAGAACTTCGTGGCTTACTTCAGTCTTATTTAGTTTTGGTGAAGTACTAACAAAGTTTGTTCGCTGTTTTTGAGTGATATTATTGAATATTCATTGAATATTGTGTTGATTCACGTTACTGATGATTTGTACATTTGACCTGAAGTGAGATTTGCCTTGTGAATTATATTTTTCGTGTGAAAAATGGGAAATTTTTTAAGACATTCACCACTGAGGTGATGATTCTTATTTTGGACAGGTGTTTTTCTCACGAAATTTCGTGAAGTTTTAGCTTTTGTGATGACTAGGTTGGACAAATGCCTGGAGAAATGAAGGAGCATCATCTCTACGAAAGAGATGCAGTGAGAAATGCCTTGAAAGGCTCCCGGAAAGGGCAGGGAATGAGCGAATCCGCACGTACTTGGAGTACCGAAGTCAACTCACTTTAATGAATGATATGGAAAGTTTCCGGGCTTCTGTGACATTCTACGTTTCCCTTACATGAACAGGAAGAGGACTTGGTAAGATTGGTTCATAAAATGAAGAACAATGGGCATCCTGTTGAGGCGGATTATCTGTCCAAATTTACAGACAAGTTGTAAAAATTAATAACTAAGTTGTCCAAAATAAGAGTCAAATTCACCTCTACATATCAATTCATTTTTAAACGTATTAAAACTAATTTTAGTAAAAATGAGATGATAAATAGCTTGCCAAGTTTCTAAACAGTCCTTCTGAAAAGAGAGTAACAAGAAAAGTCAATTAGTATTGAAAATATGGCACTTCAAACTTAGGATATCGATGCTTATATGCAGACTGTCCAAAATTACAAGCACTTCCCCTAATACTTATTAAACAGGAATTAATCGAAATTTTTCAAATTAGCATTTCCGCAAATAAAGAAATAGCAATAATATTTTAACACAATACTCTACTTAAAAATGTTTTACGGTTTTATTGTGTTTAATTGATTATAATGCCCAACGCACAATAATTTTTGTTTAGTAAACATGTTTTTGACATTTCAATGAGAGTGAGTGATATCTAGATCTAATCATTTCGCTCATTCTCCCGGGAAATTTTGAAAACTTGTTTACAAACAAAAGATATTGTGTATTGGTCATAAATCAATTTAAATAAATCTATAAAAAAATATAATTCTTAAACACTAGTGATAGAGTTCCAATTTTGAGTTCATTGATTTAGTAAAAATGTTGTTTAATTATATTAATTGCACCCTATTTTTTTTCTCAGTGTAGTTATCGGGTCGGATAAATGTTTAAGTAATTCCCGAAAATTTGAAGGGTTGTATCCGTGACCCGCCCGACCCGCAAAAAATCATGAGGGTACCTACGGGTCGGGTCGGGTATGCAGGGCTCTAGTAGCTATACTTCCCATTTTTCCCCATGAGAGTTTGACAGTCTGGCAATTCCGGGAAATAACTTGGGGATTTATTTCTCGATTGGGCTGAAGGAGGCACAGAAATTGAGAAAAGAATCGCGAAAGCCTCCCTTGAAGATTCTCATTATGAGCGCCACAATGGACGTTGATCATTTCTCGGCCTACTTCAACAATTGCAAAATTATTTACCTGGAAGGAAGGATGTTTCCGGTCAAAATCCGCCATGTAAAACGCAATGACCATGATTATGCTCAAACTTGTCTCATAACTCTCTTCGATATTCATCGAAATGCTCCTCTGGATCATGATATCCTGATCTTCTTGACGGGGCAGGAAGAGATTGACGCCATGGCTGAGCAAGTGAGATCCATTGCAAAGTCGGCGGAATTTCATGATTCCCCCATGAAGGTATTCCCCCTGTACTCCCAATTGCCACAACACAGGCAACTGGAAGTGTTCAAGGCGATGCCTCAGGGTGTCCGGAAGGTGATTCTGGCCACAAATATAGCTGAGACATCGTTGACAATTAGTGGGATAAAGTATGTGATTGATAGTGGAGTGGTAAAGCAGAAAGTGTACAATTCTGTCACGGGGATGGATACCCTGAAGATTGTCAAGATTTCTCAGGCTCAGGCATGGCAGAGGACAGGACGAGCTGGTCGGGAATCCGAGGGGTTCTGCTACAGAGCCTATACAGTGGCAGATTTTGAGAATATGAACCTCATGACGACTCCTGAGATTCTCCGATCGAATCTTGCAACCACGGTGAGTATTTTTCTTCCTCACAAAAATTCTCCTCATGCACGTGAGTGTCCTGAATCCCGTAGCAGTCGTAAATCACAAGGTATTTTTAAACTATTAATTTCCCAGTGAGAAGATAGACAGAGAGGATTTTTCCATTGATGCACTATTCTCTGACTTCAATATTCTGTGATAGTTTTTCACGTTTTTCATGTTGAATTTTCTGCAAAATTATTTATTAAAAACCAATTTAAATTCGACTCTATCTCGTCTGTAAATCAACTTTAGGACACTCTACGGAGCTAAAAGGAGATTTGATTTATTTCTCTCACGTCCCCTTTCGATGATTAAATGGATCAATTTTTGAAGGGACACTCCTTGAATTCCCTTCACAGGGACTTCTTTGGCCATTTGGGATTTCCACTAAATTTTGCCAGGAGACTTTCCATTTTGTCTGAAGCCTGGAGGAATATTGAGCATTTCAACGCTTTGGAAAGCTCTTGGATTAATTGAATCGATTTGCGATTCTACTAATTTATTATTGCAAAATGCCGTTTTTTTTTAATAAATTAAACAGACTTTAAAATAAAATATCTTGAAGATATTTTTATAAATCTTAAGATTTATAGGGTGGAATCACCACTTCTCGCCAGGCAGTGCCCCACTTTTCGCCACTTAAATTGAAATCGCTATTTTTCGCGATTTCTGAAATAAATGAGCCACAAAGTGACTTGTATTTTTACTGCTGCTACGTATAGAGTCGAAAAATAGTAATTATTCGTTTTGAATTTACGATTTTGAGCATTTTTTAGAGCAATATTTTAAGCAAGTGCATCGAATCCAATATTTCTGACCAATTATACTAAGTGTCATCAAATTTTCATCAAGCAAAATGTACCTTTTTGGATAAATAATTTGTCTATTGAATATTTAATTAAACTTGTGGAATACATAAAATTTGTATTTATTTAATTAATATTTCATTTTATATTATTTTTATATAAAAATGAGGTATGGCCAAAAGTGGTAATACTTTCGAATGATTTTACCATCTGTCGCCATCTCTTTTCAATAAGCGATGCTAACTTCACTACATAGATTCTCAGTTGTCAAATATGCATTGTTTACTTTCTGCAATAGTCTGGTAATTTGATTTCTCAAATAAAAGTGAAGAAAAATCATTTAAAGTGAGTAATAATAGGGTGATCATGAAAAAAGAGAAATACTGAATGTAGTCTTTGCATAATATTGCCCAAAATAATTGAGTTTGAACCTTTCCAAGTGGGTGGCGAGTAGTGGCAAAAAGTGGCGACGAAGTGGTTCTTTTTGCATTGTTAATAAAAATCAGTTTTTTTTTTAAATAGTCCAGGGTTAAATTAGACGACAATTGCTTTTACGAATCTGCAGCCAATACATCTAAATAACTTTGTGTCAAATTTGAGTTATCTTGTAATAAGGGTTCAAAAGTTATAATAAAATTAATTTCCGTTTTTCCTAAACATGGCGATAAGTGGTTACTCCACCCTAACACAGTGTAACAAAGTTTTCTCGTGTTCTTTCAAAGGACTGGTATTTTCGGTTTTTTTTTTTGGTGTTTCTTGAGAATATCTGTCAGAGAAACTTATGGTCCATCTAGCAGAGTTTCTGAAATAGCTTAGGATGAAAATCTTTCAGAAATGGGTCGTCTACATATTTGAACGCCTTAAGTTTTCACCGTCTAATCTAACCTTTTGGCGCCCTAATTTTTTGGGCGCTCTAAATTTAAATGTCCCAATTTTTAAATACCTCTAATTTTATGCGTCATGTTTTTATTCTTTCTAATTTCTTGGCGCCTAGGAGCTTTAATTTTTTTTTTTTGAAACGTCTTCATTTATAACGCTTTAATCTTTTAGGTCCTTAAATTTTTTGGTTGCCAGACGGCGCCCTTTATTTTTACAGCGCCCGGGGCGATCGTCCCCTTCGCCCCCGCCATGATACGCCTATGCCCCGGAGACCACTTTTCTCGACAAATCTTCACGTTTCAGGCGACTTATGAGAAATGTCGTCACGCTATTTGCCCGGCTTTCGCCAGCTTTAAAGGCCAAACGGTTAGAGATAGAGACTCGGGACCTTCGGGGGACCCCCATATAAATCGACCCAAGGATCGTTAACATGCCCCTCATTTTCTCCTCACCCCTCCCCTTCCCCTCCAAAACCATGTTTATGTATGGGATTGCTCGAAAACGCGTCGTTCTATTTTTTTTTTTTAATTTTTGGATATGTTAGACGAAAATCCCGTTGAATCATTTCTAATAACGGTTTTTCAAGGTCAAAGGTTAAAATGATACTTGGGAGCGCATTTATCAAGCGAATGGGGTCATGTTTGGGGTCGTTGGAAAGGTCTTGGAATTTCCGACAAAACTGAACCAGTTCCAATCGGTTTTGAACTAGCAATGAACCGGTTCATAACCTATAAGTAATTTTTGTCCGAAAATCAATTTGTAGTGACCCCAACTGAGGTTACTTTGTTGTCTCCGGATCCAGATGATTTTTTTCCTCAAACACGTTTGAACCGGTTACAGTCGGTTTTCAACCGGTTCATAACCGATAACTAATTTTTTTTGACACTGCATAAATGAGCAGTAAAAAGTTAAAATTGAGCAGTAACAAAAAAATTTGAAACAGTGATATTATCGTCCAAATTTTGGCAAAGGGAAAATAAAGGGCTTTTAGTTCTATATGCAACAATTTTAAATGTTAAATTTCTAAATTAGATTTTTCAAGGACAAAGGTTAAAAAGACATTACAGAGCGCATTTATCAAGCGAATGGGGTCATGTTTGGGATCGTTGGAAAGGTCTTGGAATTTCCGACAAAACTAAACTGGTTCCAATTGGTTTTGAACCGGTATTGGACCGGTTCATAACCGATAACTAATTTTTATGCGAAAATTAATTTTATTACTTTTAAAAGTGTTTTTTTGGGGATCTTTTGAGAGATTTATGAATCGGTTGAAATCGGTTGAGAACCGGTAAATGGTAAATGATGCGAAAGTACTTTTGAGGTATAGCATCTAATACGGGCTTCATACCTAAGGCTTAGCCATATGGCTTAACTTCTCTAATATGTCATCAATCGAGATTTCTGGGAAAATTATCACTTAAGATTGGGCAACATAGGCAAGTGATCCATTAAATTTTGAAAAAGCAATAAAATTGATTACAATGTTGAATTTCGTGATCATCGGGAACTGGGCTGAACCTTAGATCTGAAGCCGGCCTAAGTCATGAGTTCGAGCATTTCCTAAAGCCTGGGACGCTTTGCCACCCCTTTTTTTAATTTTATAATTGTTTAAAAAGCATTTTTTGAACCTATTTGGGTACCAAGAGTTCCAAAATAATGAAAGAGTTAATTTATCTGTCCATAGCCTGATTGTTTTTTATCTTTAAACTTAATTTGACTGAAATTTCAAAGCTATTTTTTAAATACTTTATATTTTCTTCAGAAATACTAAGACTTGACTATTTTATAGAACATCTGCATTTAATTTTTCATTCTGTCAATTAGCCAGAAGGAAACTTTTTCTGGTTATTGCTAAACGTTATTTTTTTATTATATTAAAAATATGATTAGTGTTCTTTCTTCCTTGAGAATATGTTTTTTCTTAAAAATTTCAGAGCAATTTTAGAGTTTTCTGCAAGAACTTTTAATCAGACAAAATCGGAATTAGTTGTCTGAAAATATTTCTAGAGAAAAGTGCTGAAATTGCAAAAGAAATAATAAAACAAAGACTAGTTCCTTAGCGTCACGAAAAACTTTATTTCGAAGTTTTTCGTAGCTATAAAAAAGCATTAAACACCCAATAAATTATTCGCTCCTCGACGATCTCTCTAAATTTAATACAAAAGCAATGAAAATTGCTTGAAATATAGTGAAGGCAAATAGTTCAGGTTGAAAACTATTTATAATGAATTTTTTGGGTGAAAATGGAATGCGGATAAGATGCTTTTAAAGGAGGCAGGATGAATGAGAAGTTTGTGGGTTAATATTTGCAGGTTCTTCAGCTTCTGGCGCTCGGTATTGATTGCATGAATTTTGATTTTATGGACAAACCATCGAGAGAGTCATTAAGTAGTGCCATAAAACTTTTATATGAATTGAAAGCCATCACATCAATTGAAGGGGCAACATTGACGGAGGCGGGCAGGAAAATGAGTCAATTTCCGCTCGATCCGCGTTTCAGTAAAATCCTCCTCGAAGCCTCAAGCTACAGTTGTTTGTCTGAGGTGAGTTTTTTTTCTTTGGATTTGGATTTGGGGAGGCGGGAGTGAGCAGTAAATTCAGTTGCCTGAATATTTATGATGCCATTCAAAATAACTTTCTTCTCGGCAGATGATCATGATAATCGCTGTACTTTCGGGGGAGAATATTTTTCACACTTCCAACGACAAGAGAGATCAAATTTTAGTGGCTCATAGTAAATTTGTGTCTAAACATGGGGATCATTTGACAATTCTCAATGCTTTCCGGGAATTTCTCAATGCAGAGAATCCCAAGATGTGGTGCTTCAAGCACTTTCTCAACTATCGCAATCTGATGTATGCCAATGAAGTGAGAAAGCAACTCATGGAAATCTGCAAGAGGTGCAACCTCGAGGAATCCAGCTGTGGAAGTGACTTTGATCAGGTATGTTCTTCTTCTTTTTTCCCACATCTCAACTTTTCCATTAAACTTTAATGGGATGCTCTTGTTGAGGACTTTTGTTTCATGTTTTCTTCGAAGGGAGTTTTAAGTTTTCCATGTGACTTTAGTTGGGCACATTGAAAAAGGGCACTGATATTGCAATTTGGATCAAAATTAATCTAACAGATTTTTAATAGAGAAAACACGGAAATTTCGACGTGCTTCTTCTTCTCCTTCATTTTCTTAGCCTAGAAAATAAAGGAAGAGAAGAACCAGGTCGAAATTTCCATGTTTTCTCTATTATCATCAAGTTATCGGCCGGATTCCATATAGTAACAGATTTTTATTCTAAATTGCAACATTTTAAGAATTTTAATAATTTAAAAATTTTAGGAATTGTTATTTTGGAAATTTTCATGAAATTTTACCAAATGTTGCAGTTACTTCTCCCCTTAAACTCACAATAATTTTTATGATGAAATTTGAAAGTGTTTTTTCCCTTATAGTTCTTTATTTTTCCTCACATACAAGACTAAAAGGGTAAGGGCTCATAATTTTAGACAGTTTCTAAATTTGGACACTAAAAATAAATTGATTAAAATGATGGATTTTTATTCCAATATTTGATGAACAATGAATTCTATCTAAATATTTGTTCTTTTTAGAAGATTTTAACACTAAATACTTTAAATTTTGAATATGATTTGAGTTAAAATTGCTTTGTTGAAAATTTAGTGTGAGCAATTGCTTCCCGTCAAATCATTGCTCTACCTGCGGATTTTACTCGGAGTTTTTTTTTGAATTGTAACGGTATATTCTAGTACATTTAGAGAAATTCTGTAGATTTTCGGCAGAATTTCTGCATAGGAAATTTGCATAGTCTCCATTGTCTCAACAAAAATATTGTTGATTTATCAAGAAACTGTAGAAGTTACAAAGAAAATGGTATGCACTGCTTAACAAGCATTTCCGATTAAACATTTTAGATGAGTAAAATGATTCAAGCAAAAATACAAATTTCTTAAAAATCGCACGAGAAATATGACAGAACTTTGTGTTTACTTCAATCTTATTTAGCTGTGGTGAAGTACGAACAATGTTTCTTCGCTTTTTTTGAGTGATATTACTGAATATTCATTAAATATTGTGTTGATTCACGTTAGTAGTGATTTGTCTATTTGACCTGAACTGAGATTTGCCTTGTGAATTAGATTTTTCGTGTGAAAAATGGTAAATTATCTAAGAGATTCACCAGTGAGGTGATAGTCCTTATTTTCGACAAGTGTTTTTCTCTCGAAATTTCATGAATTTTTAGCTTTTGTGATGACTAGGTTGGACAAATGCGAAAACATTCGCTAAAAATATCGGGCCCCGCGAAAATCAGAGAAACAATTCGCGCTCCGCGAAAATCCGCGAAAAAATACGCGCCCCACGAAAATCCGCGAAAGAAACGGCGCCCAGCAAGAGTCCGCGAAAAACTACGCGCCCCACGAAAATCCGCGAAAAAGTACACGCCCTGCGAAAATCCGCGAAAAATTTGGCGACCTGCGAAAATCTGCGCGAAATTCTCGCCACGTGAAAATCCGCGAAAAAATTCGCGCCCCTCGAAAAACTACGCGCCCCACGAAAATCCGCGAAAAATACACGCCCCGTGAAAATCCGCGCCCCGCGAAAATCCGCGAAATAAATACTGCCCCGCGAAAATTCGCGAAAAAATATGCGCCCCGCGAAATTCTGCGAAAAAATACGTGCCCCGTGAAAATCCGCGAAAAAAAATCGCGCCCCGCGAAAGTCTGCGAAAAAATACGCGCCTCGTGAAAATCTGCAAAAAATACACGACCCGTGAAAATCCGCGAAAAAATTTGTGCCCCGCAAAAATCCGCGAAAAATTCGCGCCCACCGAAAATACGCGAAAAAGTGCTATATAGAGAGAGCGATATATATATATATGGGAAAAGCTTGTTCGACGCCACTTCTTCCGCTTTTTTTCCCGCCTCACGCTATTAGCAAATTTTCTTAAAATTGAAATCTTTAATGTGAAATATCTAGAGAACTGCTCGACGAATGTCTTAATTTTTTTTTAAATTGGTCTAAATTTTCTGGGCTACAACATAAACATAAAAAATTCAAAATCGCATGCTTAGATTTCGAGATAAACTACAAAACGTGATTCTTAACCGATTTAGAACCGGTTTTTCAAAAAACTAATAGCACAGAAATCGTCGTACGCGCGCGTAGATATATTTAAAAAAAAAATTATGAAGATGTGTATATTGTGTATATTGTGTATATGTGGATATTGTGTACTACGGACGGCCGGACGACAGCCAGACCCGAAATTGGCGGTTTATGATTTTTGGCATCAGAGATGTTCAAAATATATACCCTGTGAATTTCAGCTAGATCTAAGCACTTTGAGAAAATCCGAGGATTACAATAGGTGTGATTAGAAGGAATAACACCTAAAAATGGAAATTATTTAATGCTTCACTTCTTGTTGATGTGTAATTTTCAAAGTAGTTTCTTTAATTTTTGCTTTATTTCTCATACAAGGCCCATATTACTGATGACAATACAATATATTGCAATAATGAAATTTTGGATTTTTTATAGAATTTTTAAGAATTTTTGTGAAATTTTAAAATTGTGTATGAAATTTTAAGTGAAAGTGATTGAACAGACTTTTATTCGCTTGGTACGTAATCCCAAGAAATTTTGTGTTTGTGCACAGATAGCGAGAATCAGAACTAGTGATTCCCAAACCACAAATTTAACCCAAATAGAGGCAGGAATTTAGGCTTAGAAGCCTAAGTTCCACTTAGGCTTGAACTGGGGGCCTTTCGCTGTCTAGGCGAATGCTCTACCAACTGAACTATAGGGGCATTGGCTCTGATTGCCTTTGCCACTGATCTTAACCAATTGACATGCGTACTTCAACTCGTTTTCGACTCAGTACGAGCCTTGAGAAACGGTATCATGCGTACAATTCAATCAGCAGCCCATGATATTTTAAGAGTTCCCGTAAAAAAATTACGTCAATTATATCGGTGCTGTGCACAGAAACCAGCTAACTAATTTTTAAATAAGTCACTTAAAATGGGTATTAAATGCTTATTTTTGAATTAATAAGTGTTTCTATTCACAGAATTAGATATTAGGTGAGACACTTAAAATAGGGTTTAAATGGAAAGTCTCACAAAATACAACAATTCTTTGATATAGTTGAAGTTCATCAAATGAACACTTGGGGCGGTCTGGGCGAAAACACGAGTTCAGAAACAAACAACCTGGATTATCTCGGCTTCTGATTAATCGATGAGATCAAGTTCTACAGCAATATTATAGAGAACATTCTGGTGATTCTGGTCTACGTTTCAGCCATATATCACTTTTCTGTCACTCCATCCAAATCCTTGATATTTTGGTTTAAATACAAAATTTGTATAATTTCACGAATTTGATTCAAGATAACTAAATGGCGTACCCCAACTTCAGCTCTAAATCGAATTTGCATGCATTCCGAGTTAGCTCACATTAATAATCTCACCCACATAAGCCGGTTAGGATTATCTGTCCTTTTTGGATTGATATTGATAAAATGTTTGAAATTGGTAATAAATAAGCACGCCGAAAAAATATCAGCCCAAATATTCGAGCAGTTTGCGAATATTTCTTCGCCATTGTTTGTCAATGAATTGAAGTTTCACATACTCGTTGGCTTAGATGAGCAGTGATTCTTTCACAAAAAAAATCTTTAAACTTCTTTAGTTACATCTATTTTTACAGTGAGACTTTGAGACTCTGTGAGTGAATAGTATCTTAAATTTCTAAACATGATTCTTCTAGAGCTGTTTTTTGTTGTTGTTTTTTTGATTCTTTTCCTTAAAGACAAACTGCCCCAAACAACTTTTCACAATCATGAATTTTTCTCATAAAACGGAAACACGGAAAATTAAAGTGGATTACAGAAATAAGGTTACACATAGTAGTTGGTGAAATATCAAGAATAATTAATGGGAGAAAGTTTTCCTATTTTTCCTGAACAGATAGAGTGCTTTTTCTGCTTACTATGCCCAGAGCTTTTCAACATTGTTTCCTGTCATGTGGAAAATTTCATATCTCACCACAATGTTGAAATGATTAACTAATGAATGAGTTATGGGAAGTGTTTTAGAAATATCATGGAATAGCTTCACGTACAAGAAATTATCTATTTTGGATAAACGGAAAGGCTCTCAGCTTCTAAACTGAAATGCTAATTTGATATTAATCTGAATGGATGAAAATGATGCATTCTGTACAGATTTTTTTACGGTAAAATTTTGACAAACAAAATTTGAATTTTCCAGAAGGGGAATTCTGTAATTTTCGTGGCATTGTCATACGTGAGTTCGAAACCTGACAATGCCAATTGAGCTGTTTTTCTCATATCATATGAGTTCGAAAATGCAATTCACTGATTTTTTTTTAAAGAAATGCCTTTACTTAGCGATATTATGCAAATACAGTATATCTTGGTTGTATTGCTTAACAACATTCATTGCCATTTTAATTGCCAAAAATCTGAAAATTGTGACTTCTGACAATGTCACGTGAGCTGAAATGGCACGGCTACAGAACCACATTTTCGAAAAAGCTCTCCTGGAGGGGAATTCTGTAACGCTCTGGCAATGCCATATTACAAATTGGGTTGGATTCTTAGGAGAGCTTTTTCGAAAATGCGATTCTGTAGCCGTGATATTGCCAATTCAGCTCACGTGACATTGTCAGAAGTCACATATTTGAGATTTCTGGCAATTCAAATGACAATGAATTTTGTTAAACAAATCAACCAGGACGTCCTGTATTTTCATAAAATCATCAAGTAAAGGTATTTCATTAAAAATTCAATGAATTGCATTTTCGAACTCATATGATATGATAAAAAAACTCAATTGGCCTTGTCAGATTTCGAACTCACGCGTGACAATGTCACGAATATTACAGAATTCCCCTCCAGGTGTGTTTCCACAGGAGTTTCGGTCCTGTTCCATCCTACGCCACAAGTTGAATGAAATTGCAGGATTTTTCCTGTAAATTTTTATTTGGCCACGAAAAAAGGTAAATCCTCATTAAATTTTGAGCTCATTTCCATGAACTTAAACCGTCTAAAAAAGTCTTTGGGGATGAGAAAGTTTTTTTCTCTATCGATTTTAAAGCTAAACAGTTTCTCCACCCTTAAAGCTTCTCCCATTTAATACTTGTTGGAGAGGACTCTTCAATTTTTTCCTTTTATTCGCCTCAGCTGAGATTTTTCGCTGAATTTCTCTCAATTCCATTTCCATTGGCTCTTAAATCCCCCTTGAATTAAATTCATGGAGATTAAATTGCAAAATAGTTTAATACTCTTGCTCTGTGTCTAAATGAAAAACATGTTTTTTTGTTAGAAAAAAAAAATAGTGCCTATAAGAGAAGTGTTTAAACATTCATTCAACGTATTGTTTATTCGGATTCTGTACAAATATATCCTCTCAATAATTTATCGTCCTTTGTTGAGCTTTTTTTCCCTGTCACTTCCATGGAAGCGCGTTTGTTTTTATCCCAGGTGCTATCAATAAATAATATGCAATAATATTTGATATTATTGGATGTTTGATCGAAAAGGGGATGATTTTTTATGCAGAAACACTTCTTAGGATTTTACACAAAAAAAAATATAAATAAAAGCTGAAGAAAAAGAGATTTTTTTTATTCAGAATTCTTACGCTGAATTACGAGCTTATTCTTACTGTGTTATCACACTTGCACATTAAAATTTTAATATTATTCACATTACTTGTCGCTGGTGAGAGTCCAAATGTGTAATTTGTGTATTTGAGTCATTCTATATTCAAAATTTGATCTATTTGTTAATAAAAAGGTAGACTTGGCCCGCAAAATTTGATATGAATTGATTTATAGCATTAATGCGAAAAATTAATGCGATTTTCTCTTTAATTTTTTAATGTGAAAAATATTTTTGCTTTAGGTAAATTTAAACTTATTTTTGCAGGCCAAGTCCACTTCTTTATCAATAAATAGAAAAACCCCAAATATTAAGTGACTCAAAGACACAAATAACATATTTGGACGCACACAAGCGACAATTAATGTGAATCACACTAAAATTTTAATGTGCAAGTGTGATAACGCCGTTAGGCAATTTGCCGTGATCAATTTCTCAAAATAATTTTCACAGAATTCTACAAAAGTTAGGAAAATCCTAAATAATTTTTGCAAAGACGGTCATTTACAGTGACGTTCTTTTAAAGTATCGTAGATACGGGTGATTTTGCAATGCATGGATGACTGCATTCCTGCTTTTCGTAAGCTCTTCATTAATTCAAGCAATTAAGGATGGTTTTTTAGACCATTCCTAAGTACCCTTATGGTCTTTAGACCATCTTTAAGTGTTTGAATTAAAGAGAAGCTTATGAGAAGCAAGGTTGCAAAGTTACTCCTGCCGAAGTGCAAAAGTACTCGCATATACGGTAAGACAGAAAAACTGTTTAAGAATTTTTAAAGAAGTTGAAAATGATAAAATTGGACTTTTTAGTGGACACTTGAAGAGCTTTACGTGGGTCACGAGGTCTAAAAAACTTAACTCTAATTTTTCTTCAAAAACAAAAAAAAAACATACTTCAAGTTCGTAAGGATATAAAAGTACAATATTTAAGTTATATTTTCTGAAATTTTTATTATAAGCATAAAAAATAGATAAATTATTAAACCAAAAATACATATGGGCCAATCCATCTCAAGGCGACCGAAAAAATCGCAAATCGCGGGTTCATGGTCTCAGATGTTTTTGAATTTTACATTATGTTAAAATACACGATAAAATAATATACCCCTATTTTTTTTTCGCCCAAAAAAAATTCCTGGCCGGAGAAACATGGCGCCAAAGATGGCGTCTCGCGCTTCATTCGTCAATTGAGATTTTTGGATAATATTTCAAAATGCTCTATCTCGCGAACGGGTTGAGATTTCTTCTTACTCTTTTTTTTTTATTTGAAAGATAATTTTATACTCTTTAAAACGATATACGAGTTTTCGTATTATCTGCTCAAGGTTTTTTTCTAACGGTTTTTTGAATTTTTTTTGAAAAAAATTAAAAATTAGTTTTTCTCGAAAACTCCATTCTCAAAAATTTTTTTTTTACTGTTGATCAGTAACATTGAGTACTACATTCCCTGAAAAGGCGAGCTTCCACTTTTGCGCTTATTTTTTTAAAAAAATGTTCAAATTTTTACAACATTTTCAAAAAAGAAAAAATACCAGTTAAACTCAAAATTTTGAGTTCAACTTTTCAGGGAATACAGTACTCCACAATACTTATAAACAGTTAAAAAATCAAAATTTTTCGATTTCCCGTTTTTGAATTTTTTTTTTGATTTTCAAATAGAAATGCCTTTTATTGACAAATTTAAAACTTTGAGATACATTTAACACACGTGTTAAAATGTTGAATTTTTTTAACCTAGCATTAAAAAAAAACTTTTTTAATTTTTCAAAAAAATCCAAAAATTTTGAAAAATTTTTTTTGAGAAACTTAAAGAAAACAAGAAAAAAACATAATTAGTACATTTATTAAATATGATTTAAAGCTTTATTTTTGTCAATAATTGTCAATTATATTCAGTATCAATCATAATTTGATTTACTTTTCATGTAAAAGTTCCTAAAAATAATATGATAGGACTTAGGGCAGAATCACATTGACAATAAAATGTTCGCCGTAGCCTCACCGTATTTCGTTGATTTACATTTTTTCATTGCAATTCTTACGCAAATTTTCCATTGCCGTATTACCTTATCTCATACTCGGTGGCACTAGGTGAAAATAATATAAGAAAATTGAAGAAATAAACTGAAAATGCGATAAACGGTGAGCAAAAAAAACCGTAAGAGAAATTAATCGTGCAGTTTTTTTGCTCACCGTTTATCGCATTTTCGTTTTATTTTTTCAATTTTCTTTTATTATTTTCACCTAGTGCCACCGAATATGCGATAAAGTAGTACGTTAATCGATAATTTGCGTAAGAATTGCAATGAAAATGCCTAAATTAACGAAATACGGTGAGCATTTTACTGTCAATGTGATTCTGCCTTTAAATTCTTTAAGGATGTGTAAAAAGGTGGAAGTAAAGTAAACCGTTGTCATGAATCTGAAGATTTTGTGAAGCCACAACAGTTTAACTTTTGTGTAGAATTTTGCTTATCCTATTAAGGATATATAAGGAACTCTTGAGTATAAATATTATAGCGATGTGATTTTTTGTCCGTGTAGTCTATAATTTTTCAGAAAACCATTATAAAATTGAAAATAGACTGAGAAGTTTACAATTTTGAATGCTTTATGATTTTGTATTTTAATGTAATCTACAAACATATTAGCTGGAGAAAAAAGATTAAACTTTAAAATTTAACAATGAAAAATCCATTTAAGGAAATAATTGAGTTTATTAAAATGGCATATCTGCACGATATTTTATTCTAGAAAATTTTATTATCATACCCAATATCATACCGTGAAAAAATGTTATTTTTAGGTTATTAAAATTGCTTCCTACGCAGATATATCTAGTAACGTAAAATTTACGTTATTGAGACTTTAGTGAGTTAATTTTGGTCAAACCCATTCAATTGTTAATTCATTTATGAAGTTATACTCTATATAAAAGATGTGGCACTTTACCGCACTTTTGGAATTATATCCCAATATTATGATTTTTGGTCTATTTTTTAAAATTTAAATCATAAAAATGTTATCAACTAATTTTTTCACAAAGAGAAACTTAATTAAACATTCTACACACTAGGGAAAACTGCTCTTTGCAGTTTAAACTTAACATCTTTTTCTGAGGAAATCGAAAATAAATCTTAATTTTTACTACACCAAAAAAAATCTGTAATTCATTAAGATTCAACACTTACCTCATTTAGTATTCAAAAGTACTTAATTTTTTCTTACAAGATAAATAAAAATACAATTGTTGTGGTCGCCGTCAAATCGAGTGGACAGTAGTTTTTGCAAATGCTTTTTACTTGTCGTCGTCTTTACAGCCGGCGGGACAATTCCTGTGTAGATCTAGTATAGCTAATAAGTAAATTGATTAAAAGTCGTCCTAATTATTAAATAAATCGTCTTTGTCTTTAAATAATAAGACTTCAATCTTGTTCTGGATATCGCTTAATATCTATTAAATCCGTTTGTCTCTATTTAATCAACCTATCGCAAAGAAAAGAAATACTCTCTTAGATTCAATAAATAACATAATTTTACAACATTTTTACAACTTACTCGAGAAAATAACCAAAATTATAGTCGTCGTCGTGACGCGTGTCTCGCCATTAAAGTCGCAAAACGAAAAGACAGAATGCCGGAAGGGCCTAAATTACAATGCCAAAAAATATTAACTCATAAAATTTCTGTCAGATGGCGTTCTGTCCACAACAACAATATCGATTTATTCCAAGGCATTCTGTACAATCTTTGCCTTCAAATGCGAAGGTACATGCCTCTGAATCTAAAATAAGGGGGTATGCATGCACAGTAAGCAGTTGATTTAATAATTCGTTAATACATAAGAAAACCTGTGCACAGTAACCAGTTTACTTGTTTATAAATAGGGGAGACTGGGGCACATGTAACCATTTTCGATAGATGCGAATTTGAGGTGATTTTCCAAGGACACCGTGATTTTTTGGAAAATATTTCTTAGCTCATGTTTTACCCTTGGGTATAGGCAATTCGTCGAGGGTAATGCGGATGCTGGAAAACAATTGAGTTTTCCATAAAAATAAAATTTGTGTCACTGTGCATTTTTCTCTTTTCACAAAATACCTGGGGTAGAAGTAACCACTTTCTGGGGAGGATGTAAACACCTTTTTTCCCACCCTTGAAATTAACTTTACACCACTTTCAATTATTTTAATTACTTAAGAGATATATAAAGACAGTTTATTTTTCAAAAAATCACTACACTTTTTACAAAGAATAATTAAAATAGCAAAAAAACTAAAAGCATGCATATCAAAGACATTTTTCAATGG
The DNA here is from genome assembly GCF_024763615.1 of Phlebotomus papatasi. Classification (NCBI taxonomy): domain Eukaryota; kingdom Metazoa; phylum Arthropoda; class Insecta; order Diptera; family Psychodidae; genus Phlebotomus; species Phlebotomus papatasi. Next base: position 21,891,670 of record NC_077224.1, read on the forward strand.
ATTTTCCCCATATTTTGACATCATGTGACTTTTTATTGAACACAGCACCACCAATTTCTTTCGTAATCTATGAATTATAGATATTTCGCATGAAGGTCAATTTCCCGCTCTTTTACCTACTCATTTTGTGAAATTGAAATTGCCTGGTTACATCTACCCCAAATGCTGTTTTCTGACCAATTATTAATTCTTTTGAAATAATGAGATTCTCAATTTCTCTAGTAAATCCATAAATATAATCCCAAAAGATGTAGAAAAGAACTGGTATTGCTACATTTCGATTATTTTACACAGTTTTTAATTTCCAGGTGGAAATCCAAATGACCAAAATAATTGAAATATCAACATTTTCGGGAAAAATGATTTTTATTTTTAAAGTATTAGGATTTTATTGACCAATTCATCTGTGGACATACATCCCCATGGTATCTATGAATGCTTATGAGTTTTATCCTCTGGAGTCTTAAAATTAATGAAAAAAATCACAGTGTTTACAACTACCCCAGTTTACTACTGCCCCAGTTCCCCCTAAGTTACTTATTAAAATGGCCGTTGAAAGCTTAATTTCAAATTAATAAGTGTTCCTATGCACAGTACTTAACACTTTATTAACTAAAAAAAAAATTGATTTATAAACATGCTCCCCGAGAGGAGCTTGTTAGACTTATTATCATCAAATTAAGTAGAAAAAAACATTAGGAATTGATATATTTCACGAAGTAAATTACGATTTATGTGGTCTTATACAGTTTTACAGGTAATTACCTTAAAATCAAGTAAAACATTTTTAATGACAAACTTAAAAAAAAATCATTTTTTTTATAATAAAGTGAAAATAACCTGGGACTATGAGGAAAAGGAGGCAATGGCAATTAATTTTACATATTCCAAAGAGGTTTTGATTTTAACAGTTTTGTTTATAAAGATTTAGTGTACACACATATAGACTTCATTCAGATTTCTTCTTATATACTCCCTCTGTCCCGAAATAAGCCTTACATTCTTTCATATAAAATGTAAGACTTATTTCGGGACAGAGGGAGTATTATATTTACTGAAAATTTTTATAAATATTCGCCTCTATTTTTTTAATTTATTTATTTTTTTTGAGCATTAAGCACTGATTTTTATCTACTAAAGATTTAACAATTCTTTCAATTAATTTATCAATATTTTCAAATTCTGCGTTTATTGCTATCTTACTTTATAATATTTTCTGATTATTCATTACTTTTTTTACCAAATATTTAGTGCAGAAAATTCCAGAGGGGTCATGTGTTACAAAAAACGAATACCCATTTTCTTTTACAAATTAGTAACACTTTCTTTGTGAAATCCACAAAGAAAATAAATGTTCATACATCATTACTAAGATTTTCAACATCTCACAGTAAGAAGACGTAAAATAAACCTAAAAAATAATCTTTTGAATTCTTCAAAATGTACAAAATTCTTTAAATTGAAAAACATCTCAAGTTTTTCTCACAAGGGAAGTACTCGAGTCATCAAATTAGTATAAATCTGGGGCTTTGCTCAACTACGCAGAAACGCATCAAATTAAACGTAGTATATTCAAAAAGTGCGAAATTTGGTTAATTTTTTTTTAAAAATTCCCCGAAGTTGAAAATGACATCTTACACAGCACACAATAAAGAAAATTCGAATGAGACTGCGTGCAGCGGTGGCTCAGCGGTACAGCGCAGGACATTCAACGGAAGTGCCGCGTGTTCGATCCCTGGCTCCTCCGTCTGTTTTTCCCTTTTGATTTTTTTTTCGATTAAAAATTCTATTCTTTATTAAGTAGTATTATTGTAGTGTAAATTGCTTATCTAGAGTGCCAAATGAAAATCCTCAACAAATTTTTAAAAGCGATAAAAATGCATCGCATAATTTATCGAATTATCAATTTGCTAGGTAGAAGAATAAAAAAACTGTATTTACTTACAATCTGCTATCTGAGGATCGTTGTAAATATTATTCATAGTTTTTATTGAAATTTTATAAAAGATTAGAAAGGTCGAAGACCCAAACCAATTTTTTTTGGAAAAATCATTTGGAAACCTGTGCTCAAATAAATCTTTAAGTCAATCAATCCATATGCTCTTGTTGTGATTGTACTTTCTGTTTTAATCATTACCGAAATCCACAATACACGAATTAGTTTTTTTTTTAAACTAATTAGTGAATATGGATTTCAGTAAAGAAATGATTAAAACAGAGAGTGCAATCACAATGTGCACACCCAATGAAAGATATACTTTCACAATCAGTTTGAGTGCAGGTTTCCAAATGATTTTTCCAAAAAAAATGGTTTGGGTTTTCGACCTTTCTAATCTTTTATAAAATTTCAATAAAAACTATAAATAATATTTACAACGATCTTCAGATAGCTGATTGTAAGTAAATAGAGTTATATTTATTCTTCTAGAAAATTGATAATTCGATAAATTATACGATGCACTTTCATCGCTTTTAAAAATTTGTTGAGGATTTTCATTCGACACTCTACACCGAGAAAAATTTGGATGGTATTTTCTACAAATCGTGTCTTTAAATTCTACTGCCTCAAAAGATAGTAGAAAATACCATCCTCCATAGAAACTTTCCTTTAGAATCTACCATCTTGACATTTTAAAATTTACTATCCTATGGATAGTAAATTCTAATAGCCGGATGGTAAAATCTACTATCCTCATTTAGATTTTACCTTGACCTCTCTTAGATTCTAATATCCGGGAAGTAAATTTTACTGGCCGCATATTAGATGTTAAAATTTAACAGGAAGACAGTAGATTTTAACGGAGGATAGTAATTTGGATTGAAATTACTATCCAAGCCAGTAAAATTTGCCATCCTGCTGTTAGAATGTCATTTTGGAATATCATGGGTGCCGATGCAACGGTTTCCGATATGCTTTGAATACATTATAGCAATTCGTGGCGCAGCTGGAAGATGCTGGACTGTCATCACAAAGGTCGCGTGTTCAAATCTCGGCGCAGTCGTCAATTTTCACGCACCAAAATGGCTTGAAATACAGTGAATATCATCCAAGAAGGGTCCCAAGCCCTCAAACAATGGCCAAAAATCAATGAAAATAAAGGAAATTTAAATTTTTCCGACATTTTTCATTCTAATATCCGGCTAGTAAAATTTACTATCCTGCCAGTAAACTTTACCATCCGGTTAGTAAAATCTAATATCCGGGGATATTAGAATTTACCATCCGGCTATTAGAATTTACTATCCATGCAATAGATTCTACAATTTTTGACAGTCCAATTTAATATCGCGTTTGCTGGGTGACTTTTTTACTATCCGGCCATTAGAATTTTGTATGGAGGATGGTAAATTTTACCATCCACATTTTTCTCGGTGTAGATAAGCAATTTACACTACAATAATACTACTTAATAAAGAACAGAATTTTTTATTGAAAAAAAGAAAAGATATTAAAAGGAAAAAAACAGACGGAGCCAGGGATCGAACCCGGGGCACTTCCGTTGAACGCCATTTGCTGTACCGCTGAGCCACCGCTGCCTGCAGTCTCATTCGATTTTTTTTTATTATGTGCTGTGTAAGATGTCATTTTCAACTTTGGGGAATTAAAAAAAAAATTAACCAAATTTCGCACTTTTTGAATATACCACGTTTAATTTGATACCTTTCTGCGTAGTTGAGCAAAGCCCCAGATTTATACTAATTTGATGACTCGAGTACTTCCCTTGTCAGCGTTAGTCCTGCCCTCGGGCGGTGGATAAAGGAAACCAACTGATTTATTAACAGAGCTTTCGGAACGTCATTTTTTGTGTTTGTGCATAGGTTTTCTGATTAATTAATAAATAAGCATAATATATCAGCTGTTACTGTGCATACCAGCCATAGTCTCTGAAAATATTGCTGTCGAAACATCAAACGAGATATTATAGCCTGAAGCCTAATCCACTCATTGAAACTATCATTGTAATGAAACAAGTTATCAAAATATATATCATAATTTAATGTAATTTATTTTTGAAGTTTGTGTAACAAATGATTATTTAATTAATTAATAATTTATTGATAATCTTTCTAAGAAATTCTACAGTAATTTGATATAATAACGTAAATTTTTCTTACTTAGTTTTCTTACCTAATTGAGATTTTTATCCTGTACTTTAGTTATAATCTTAAAGTTTTCAAATTAACTATTTTTCAATTTAAGTTTATTTCATTCCGTGCATTCAGAGTTATTTTATTTACAAATTGAGCTTTTGCATTGATTTTTAACTTTACTTGTATCTTACAAAGAAACTTTCTTAAGTTAAAGAATACATTATTCAACTATTTCCTTTGGGATTATCTCTGTGAAAAAGTCTTAAAGCTCCTTGTATATACATACATATTATTCTTCTCACAGGGTTTTCTAACAAAGAGAATGCACATTGCTTTTGAAGAAAGCTGTGAGAGAGAACAAAAAAAAAAAGAAGAAATCGATCTTAAGACTCAAGAAGAGTGCATCCTCCACAAATCCCTATTGAATTGTGTTTTGTGCATGAAAATGTATTCTATTTTGGTCTGGATGGTTGATCTTTGTAGGTGCGAAGGTGCCTCCTTGTTGGTCTATTTGGCAATATAGGTGAATTGCAGAGGGATCAGATGTACCTGACATTGTCGGGTAGGCAGAGAGCTAAACTTCATCCAAGCAGTGCACTGTGTCATAAACCACTGGCCGATTATGTTGTCTACACGGATCTCGTGGCCACAGAGCGTGCTTACCTCAAATTTATCACCATTGTTGACTCTGAGTGGCTTCATGATTTGCCAAATGCTAGCAAATTGCGAAGGTACTCCACGAGCAATAACTTCAAGTAGCCCAGTGGGAATTTTCCTTTCTGGGTTTTGTTTTTTAGTTTTATCTTTTGGTAATGCACGCGGGACGACGACAACGGTCACAGGAAACCATCAAAGAGTCGGGTAAGTAAGCCAAATGCATAAAAATTGAGACAATGAGATATGTTTAAATTTAGCAGTTGATTTGGCTGCAATTCCATATAATTCATCAGCATTTTTACCATTCGAAGTTCATTTGCGTAGTATGTTGTAGGCGGGATGGTTTCATTGAGGTTTTGATTGATTTTCGGGGATGCGGTGGGGCTATAGGGAGGAAAATCCGGACTTTTGGCACGATTTTCTGCCAGCAAAGTAGAATTTGTGGTTGAGTCGCAGGGTGAATTTGTCATTTTTTCTCTTGATGATATTCTAAAGCATTTGGGGTAGATATTGTTGTAACTTTCACCCTCATTTGCATAATTGGTGATATTTCGGGGGATAGAAAGGAGATTGACATCGCTGGAAATTGCCAAAAGATCTCGCATTTTGGTGCCATCGTATGCCAATGTCTCACGCACCTTATTCTCAATTCGCTGGCGTGTAAGGAGATTATTGGCCTCTTCATCGGCCGTATCTCCAGATATCCACTCAGACAGGTACATTCGTACAGAATGGAGCCACTTGGCAATGCCATCCATGTCAATTAGATCCACCAGTGTTGGATCCTCGAGGATTAGCATGTACTTCACCACACACAGTCCCCCTTTGATTTCTGGACCAAAAAATTTAATACTCTTGATTAGAGCCTTAATGCCCAGAAAAATCCCCTTGAATAGCGTAAATAAACGGGGCTCAGCTTTAGTTGGTGTCCTAAAAAGAAAAAAGGAAGAGCAACAAAACAAAAAAATTTCTACTGTGAATTTCCCAGAATTTTTCTTGGAAATTTATGGACAAGTCGCACTGTTGCAATGGCAACAGCATATTTGGATTTATTTTTTTAATATTTGTTCTCTAAAAATAGGCAATTTAAGGAAAGCGTAATTGTCACATTGTTATAATTATTTTAAATATAGGTAATTCCACTAGCGGGGCCAGCGGGGTCAGCGGGGCAGTGAGGGTCCGTTGCATACCTCTACGATACGCTAGAACTTTTCCCCCATGTTTTAGAACTTTGCTCCTGAACAAAAGTTGTTATCTTTTCAAATGTCTATCCAATGATATACATAAAGTGATGGAAAATAAGTATAATTCCACCCCATTATCCTTAAAGAACCTCAATAAAAAAAGAAGCCTCGAAAAAAAATCATGTGTAGCCCATAATGTCCATTAATGCTAACATAAAAAATTGAATTCTGTTTTTTAGGCTGGAAATAAGTATAATTCCATTCAATAAATTTAGCACTAGGGTATTTATTTTTAACCAATTTAAGGTAAATATCTTTTAATAATTTTATTTTTAACTATGCAAGCCATGGTGAGGAGACCTCGGCCTCGAGGAAGACCTAGGACAAGGTGGCTGAATCAAATTCAGAATCTTGCCGTGGAACGCCTCGGGATCGAACCCGAACATCTTCCTGAAGTGGCGGAGGATCGACAAGCGTGGGCTGCTAAGTTGGATGTCATGGGCCCGCGACCCCAATAGGGATAAGGGGTTGAAAATGAATGAATTAATAAATTAAGTTCCATTTGATAAAGTTTTACACTAATTTTTGGTGAAATATCGCGGGGAAAATGTTTGAGGAACAAAAATAGAGAAAAAAATAAAGACTTGATGGCGATGGATCTTAAGAACTAAGAAAAATGGCTAGGTCCTATCAGATAATTGTCAAATTTGTCAATATATCTGCCATTCATGCCACTTAAGGTACTCCAAAAGCCGAAAATCTTCTGTTGTTAGAGGTCAAAAGAACATTTTGCCTCTAACAGTGTTCTTTTTCACTGGAAGAAAGGTCTTGTACGCCTATATTTTATTGGAAAACGATGCTTACTGTTTAGTCTGGTTATGCGCAGATGGTTTTGCCTCAAAATCGTATTCGTAAGTGACCGTGGGTAATCGTTGCATTAAAACTAAAAATCATCTCAAAAAAGGCTTAACAGTTTGGTAAATATGATATGTTTTGCACTATTTGAGAGTTTCAAAGTTATTTTTTTTGGATAAAAATGAATTATAGGTCCTGCTTTCGCTTTTTTGTCTGAAAAACCAGCTTTAAACCATTATTGATAGAGTCAAACATCTTATGCTGATCGAACTGTTAAAAGCCTTCTTGGCGATGATTTTTAGTTTTAATGTGACGATGACCCACGGTTACTTACGAATACGATTTTGAGACAGAACCAGCAGCACTTAACCAGATTAAACAGCAAGCATCGTTTTCCAATAAAATATAGGCGGATAAGGCCTTTTTCCAGTGAAAGAGAACACTGTTAGAGGCAAAATGTTTTTTTGGCCTCTAACAACAGAAGACTTTCGGCTTTTGGAGTACCTTAAGTGGCATGCATGGCAGATATATTGACAAATTTGACAATTATGTGATAGGACCTAGTCATTGTTCTTAGTTCTTAAGATTAATCGCCATCAAGTCTTTAATTTTTTTTTGTTTTTGTTCCTCAAACATTTTTCCCACGATATTTCAGCAAAAATTAAAATAAAACTTGATCAAATAGAACTGAATTTATTAATTATAGTTAAAAATAAAATTATTAAAAGATGTTAATCTTAAATTGGTCAAAAATAAATACCCTAGCGCTAAATTTATTGAGTGGAATTATACTTATTTCCAACCTTCAAAATGTCAATTTTTATGTTGGCATGAAAGAACGCTATGATATACGCATGATTTTTTATCGATAGGGTAAATTAAGCTAATTCAAAACCTGTTCAAATGGAAATTTTTCGCTACTCCAAATGGAAACGTCATATTGTTTTCATGATAAATACAGTACTAAATTACTATATTTATATATTTTCTATACCTCAGTTTCATTATTTAGTTAATTTTGCTCCAAATAAAGCGAAAATCCATTCATATTCACAAATTTTAATTTGTTAATTTCTCAGAAAAATTAAAAGTGTACCTTTTCACCATCAAATTTTTCATCGATCGACCATGTTTTTTATTCGTTGTTGGTTATTCGTTTTATTTAACATTTATGTCATATTTCTGGCTGATTTTAGTTAAATTAAGTGCTAATCTTCATTGTTAACTGTACGTGAAGTTTTCAAATGAAATAATTACCTATTTCGTGAACAAAAAAGGATTTTTTTGAAGTGTTTGTAAATGCTTCAATAGGAAACTCCGGAAATATGATTTTTTTTTAGATTTTCTTATTGTTTTGGATGGGAAAGGAGAAAAGACTAGAAATAAGAAAAAATCCTGCACTCAAGAGCAACTCAACAAAGTTTTGGAAGCCTTTCGTCGCGGTTTCACTTATACACTGTTTGTCTCCAATTAGAAACTTTTCCTTGTCTCCATTTGGATTAATTTGTTTCCAATAGCAGCATTTTACACTCGCGTATTTTTCTTGTATTTTAGAAGTTTTCAAATTATATCTAAAGAATTTTCACTAAACAGTAACATTCTAGAAGAGTCAATGAGAAAATTTATGTAATTCTCTTTAGAAAAAATATGAACTTAATGTGTTGAATCTTCTGACAAAGTTAAAGCGTCTGGAAATGGTTTTGAATTAGGACATTTGCCGTAATGCCTTAAATTTTCTAAAAAGAGCCAAGGGTCAAATCCATTAGGAACATAGAAAAAACTGAGTTATCCGAAGCTTAAGTCGTCCGAAAGTAGCGCGCTTTCCCCTAATTCTTACGAGAAATTTTTAAAGTAAATTTTACTACAAGGTTTCTACAAAACGGACAAAGCATAAGAAATACAATTTGATTTATTAGATTTTTTGGTTTTTGTGCATTTTATTGTGGAGTTATTTATTCCAATTTTCTTAACAATTGTTCAAACCAAGTTATGCCTCTTCCATTGCAATTGTGCCATGTTTCACTTGTGAAAATGCATTCAGTGAGCTTTTTGGAATACATCAGATGATTTTATTGGTTTCACTTTGTCTCGTATTTCCCCAACATACAATTGAATATTTCAAGGGGATGTTCACCATTTTTTTTTTCTGAACAAGATATTTATTGCAGGAATATATCTACATTTTTATTGGTAGACTTCTTGGGGAGAAATATGAATGTCCTGAGCAATTTGGGGATTTGCACATTTCTTTATTGTTCCAAGTCTAAGGGGAGCGAAAGAGAGAGCAATAATCTGCCAATTTTTAGATAGAAATGGGTGGGGCACTTTCATACAAAGGCAGTATTTTACAGAGATTTTCTCATTTTTTTTTTCATGGGAAGTTCAGAACACTTGCATCTTATAGAGCGACTTTCTATTAAACTCATTGTATTTCCGGTGCTTTGATTTTAAACTCTGAAAATTAACAGTGAAAAAATAATGAACGTTATTGGCTTCTAATGGACAAAATTGAAATAAAGAATTTATGGGGGGTCCATCGAAGACTGCAATTTGATATCTAGTCCTTGATTCAAAAAATTCTGCAAAAAATTATTTCACATGTGATGAGTTTGCACTCAATCAATAAAATTATTTAATATTCTATACTTTGTTCTGTGTATTATTTTCCAATTTTCATAAAATTACCCCTATATCATTTTATATTAGGCTCTTTTATGTGATTTACCAATTATTTCTATTGACAATTGAATTAAATTTCATTTTTGGTACAATCCTAATAATCGTATTTTGTGGTAGATTTCTTTTTTTTACTTAAAATATGAAATTCAAGCTTCAAATGCTTTTTTTCTGTGAAATACTATACTTTTCCTCTGGTTTTTGGCAGAGGCGGCAAAAGACAAAAAAAAAACGAAAAGAAAGAAAGGTGAAGACTCAAGAGAAATCTGTAAATTTGGTGGTTGGTACAGAATGAAGGAGAGAGAAAAATCATTCGTATGAGTGAGGAAATATGTAATATCAGGTGTAATATATATTTCTCTTGTGTGATTCACTTCAGCAATTCGTCTCAGAGGGTGAAAACATGAAATGCTGGAAGGGATGCCACAGAGAAAAAAAAAGATCCAACACGACACATACAATATCCATAAGATAAATTTGAGTATTGTGGAAGAGATAGGCACTGTGCGGGGGTTGAAAGAACCTACAATTTCTTTTTCTATAGGAAATCTCTAGATGTGAATTCTTTTATTGCTCGATCTGCATGGAGAGAGCAATATATATAATCCATTTAGTTTTCGATACTTCACAAAATATTTATATAGCTTCGTTTCCAGGGAATCTTATTTTGATGCAATTTTACAAAAGATAAAGCATTCAACTGTCCGTTCGTTCGTAATAAGATCTAGAAGCCAAATGGTTATAGGGATTTTATAGTGAAGGTCTATTGCAGTTCCCGAAAAATTCGAACTTTTTATTTATTTAAAAATAGGAGAACTGTAACAAATTTGGGACACGTTGCGTGCAAGAATCAATGTTTTGAATTTTAAATGCCTTATTTTCAATACAATTTTTTTTTTTTAAGGAAAAGCACTCTTCCTTCGAACGTTCATGCCTTCGAATAATGTGAATTTTCTTTTATCTTTCCTGAGAGACTTACATATTTCTATTCTTTCCGTACAGAAGTAGATCTTGAAAAATTCGAAAATCTATTTGAAGATCCAAAAAAGAGACTTTCTTACTTCTTAATACTAACGCAAGGTGGCGGAAGTTACATCCTGTTCGAATTTCGAAGTGCTCAAGTGTTAAAATGTGACGGTCTTCACATTGTTGTGAGGAAAAAATAGAACAACGACATTTCCTGTTCTTGCCCAGTATTTAATCACTCCATAATCACTGAGTAACTTTTTTGCCAACTTTTTAGTGTGATACTTGATAAATTTTCCCCACTTTGTTCGAAAATTTAGTATGAAAATTCGAAATTGAATTTGAATTCTTCGAACTTCAACGACTTTTTGAGCAAATAGAGTTCCATTTACCTTTTATCCAAGACACTATTGGAGAATCAAAATCTACTTCTGTTTGGGCTCATTACATAAATTCGAAAATTATTTTTTTTCTTAAACTTTCAAAAAAAAACTTGTTCAAACTTTTTGGGTACGCTCGTCCTCAAAAATCTAGACGTCAAATGTACGGTTATCTCGCCAATGCCCGCCATTTGCTTTTTGACACCAACCTTGTAACAAAATTCCAAGCGAGAGCGACATTTTTGCCAATATGTTCGATAATTTTGACATTTGGCAGCGAGGGAGATTGCTTTCGGGGAAGTTTTTCCTATTCTTCCAGATTTTGGTGAATTCTGATTGTCCAGGAAGTGTTTTTTGGCTCTTGAGAAAGCTTAATGTGTCTACAATAACATCGTGTTGAGAGAAATGTGTTTTAAAGTGTTATTGTGTGAAATATTTTGAGGAATCTGTTGGCAAGCCGGAATTTGGTGTTTTCTTGACCACTTCCTGGACATCCCACAAGATACTGGTCAATAATTGTTCTTGTTTTAGTGATCAACATTGTAAAGGAGTCATTTGACACGCAAAAATTATTCACAAAATTGATATTATTGGCTTTTGATAATTGAAGTTTGTCGCCTTTTCGTTCTTTTGGGGACGAGAGTACCCATGAGTTTTCCAATTTCCCAGAGGCGGAGAAAATTCTTTCTCTACAAAAGTATCATATTTGACCACTAAGACTTACAATAAAGTGAGTTTTACTGAAATTCGTTCGCTGGATATGTTGTGGTCCGGAAAGAGTTAAATATTTAATTATATTGTTAAGGTAAGGGAAGTAAGGATCGTCCAGTTAAGAAAAATGTTCCATATTTTACTTAAAATGGGTTCTTTTCTAAAACAAATTTTTGACATTACTGTATATGCCAATTGGTACTTTAGTAGGAGAAGTGTACCAAATTTCGGCCACTTATTTTGTTCCTCAAATTTCCATGAATTTTAAGTTTTTACATACACAGTTAAAAAATTACAACCATTAGGGTTGGTGATTTTTGCACGAGCATTATGGTTGTGAAATTTGTGTATTGCCATTTTTGTGTATTGGTTTAAAGTTGTGTATTCTATAGAATGGTTTCTTTTCTTTAATTTTAATTGCACAAAATTTTTAACGATTTATGTGCATTTTCTATGAAAAGTCTGTGTATTACAAAAAGAAAAAATAGAAATAAAAAGAGAACAAAAAAAAGATAAAAAAGAAAAATATTGTCATTTGTTCGTAAATTTTTGCCAGACAAACAAAAATTTACGAACAAATACGAACAAATGACAAAATTTTCATTTTTTTATGTGTTTATGTGTATGTTCCAAATCATCTTTGGAATGGATAATAGCCTTGTGTTAATCAATGAACGTATCGAACGCTGCCCGAAAATGAGATACCGGCATGTGAGCCCATTCGCGACGAAGGGCTACCTTCAGCGGATTGATACTCTGGTATTTTTTAGCCATGACATTGACCAACAAAATGCTCCTTTTTGGAGAAGTTGAGAGAATTTCCATTCGCTGATCGTGGGATCCAACCTGCGCTCGAAATCAATAACGAAACCTTGTTCTTTAGCCAATGTTTTTTGACGCGCGATTTCTGTAATGGTTCCTAGGCTTATTGGAATCTCCACTATTTCTAACCGATTTCAGTAGGGGAAATCTGTAATATTATGACAATGTCATATAACTAAGCGCCTGGCAAGTTGGCCTTTTTATATGGAGCTATTTGAAGCCAATTCCTAAATGGATCTCGGACTCAGCTCACAGTGCTCCAAGAAATAAATGTATTTAAACAAAAATTTAGTATATTTATCCCTCCATACGGAAAGGTATCTTATAATACGGAAAAACTTATCACTTTTTACATATTTAGCATAACGATCGCGAGTGCAGAAAAATTCCCATACGCATTTGTATGTGAAAGTAAGAAATTGGCTTCAACTTTGAAAGCCACTCGCCGGGGATTAGCATATAACAAATAACCGTAGTAAATTCAGGAACAGAACAATAATGAGAATCGAAAGACTATTGGAAGAAGCTTTATGAAGCTCTTTTCAATTGATATGAATCTGATTTTCAGTTAGTTCTTTCGCATTTACCGCACATAAAAAATTTTGAATTTGTCATATGACATTGTCATACTGTTACAGAATTCATCTACAGTACAATTTCCCGATACACATTGATATTCATTTTGACCCCATAATCCAAAAATACTAAACGAAAGCGATAATTTGATATCGCAGAAGTCCATAAGGGAGACTGGGGCAAAATTTTAATATTCGAAAACCGAAAATTTCAATATTCACTATTTTCTAAAATAAAAGAGACGAGGCTTAAAATTTTCATTATAGATAGCCTTCATGAACCTTCTTAAACTTACAAAGTTTCAAGGGATTCGAGGAAGGATTATGTAAAATAAAAAATAATGAAATTTTGAGCCTTTTTTTGGGAGTATTCGGCTTAAAGAAAATATATCAATACTGATTAGCTCAATTTAAGCACATATCTCGTTGAGATAGAGAAAAATTATCTTCGACAAAGTTGTAGAGGAATAAAATTTCCTATAAAAATATGTTTATTTGATATTTTTAACGTTTGCGAGAGTGTAACGTCACAAATTATCCGAAGAATGACAAAATTTGCCCCAGCAATTTTGAGAATCTCCACAAAATCGACTTTTAGAAAATGATTCGAAAATCACATTTCTTTTCGAGATAGAGGATAATAGTCTTCTGCAATGTTGTAGAGGAGTAAATTTCCTATAAGAATATGTTCATTATAAAACATTTAAGTTTTCTCAGAGCTCGTGAAAGAATTAAATAGTAGGTGAGATTGTTAAGAATCTCACCTAATATGCGTTTTGACAAGTTTTGCCCCAGTCTCCCCTACCATAAAAAATGATGGTCCTTGACTTCCGGTGGAGGTTCAAATGTTGATATTATAGTATGACCTTTCCCTTAGGTGGACACAGCCATTTTACTTGTTCACAAATTCCTCAATTGGTTAATATTGCCCATCTTCGGCAATTGGCCTCTAACGGCCAAGCGAAGCAAGTTATTCACTCAATCAAGCGTAACTTTTTCTTGAACATCGATGCTTATGCAAATTATGCTTTTTGGAATTTTTAAGGCTTCATATAGAGGCCCTTTTCAGATATTTGTCTCTTGATTTGTGATATTTTGTCTCTTGCGATTTGTGTGTTGATACGATGATTTACAATGATGCAATTTTTTTTTGACATCCACCATATAGTTTTATAATGCTGACAGCATCCCTGTATAGAGTTATATTTCAAAACTCAAAAGATTTAATCCCATTCAGGTTTTGAAGGGACCTAAAGATAACCATTGGAATCTTTCCGATCAAATAGAGCAACCGTGCCATCATGTTTAAGTGCCAACGAATAAAAATAATATCACAAAAATGTTTCATAAATGCTTTTGTGGGCTTGTAACGAATAAAATAAACTATCTTTGTGCAAAATTTGAGCATGGTGTCCCGAACGGTTTCAAAGTTATAGCGATCTAAGTTTAGTTGCAGTTCAATTGACTCACTCTGTAGATCTATGGCAAAATATTTTAATAGCTATAGTCTTCAGTTACATTTCCTAGAAAAAATAGGTCATATTCGTTAAAAGAATTTAGGAAAATTATGAAGTGTTCGAAGCCAAGGTGTTTGAGATGCCTAAAAACGTTCCTCTATTCCAATGGCATTAAACATTTTCTTCTAACAGTTTTTCAAGCTCAAAAGTAGGCAGGGCTCTGGGAAGTGCATTTCTTGATCTGTAGGGGACAATAGGGTGAAGTGGGGCACCTTTGAAAGTGGGGTACCTTTGAAATTGGGATTTTTCACCTATTTTTAAATGAAATTGAGGCATATCGTGTTATAATTTAGCTGCACAAACAGATTGAGAAGCTAAATTACATTTTCATATGGCTCAGTTCCACTTAATTATAGGAGAAAAATCCCAATTTCAAAGGTGCCCGCCCACTTCCCCCTAATAGGGATTCATTTTATTTAAAGGTCTTAGAATACCGGACAAATAACAACATAAATTAAAAATTAATAACAAACCTAAATATTCGAACTCGTACGATCATGTATTCTATGAGTGTTAACCAATTTTAAAGGCATCGTATTCGAGAATTTCCCAAAGCTGTAATGCTTTGTTATCCCTTTTAACTTAAATTTAAGGATCTCTAAGCATTAACGATAACCTCAATGTCTAATATAGCAGTGTTTATTATATAGGAGAAAACTAAAAGCCCCCCAATATTAATAAGAAGGAGTAAATTAAAATTTACTCCAGCTCGTTGAGAAGATTGTGGCCAAAGGGAGATCGCAAAAGTCTTCTTCGCAAATTAATCTAATTAATTAATGTGTCTTTTGCCACAACAAAATTTCCTTCAGCCCATGATTCAGCCTCTGGTGGTGGATGCTTCTGAATTTAATCAATATTTTTCCTGCTAACCTTCACAGCATTCCACTAACACTTCCCTTTTATCACCCTTACCTAACCGACCAGCCTTTTCCTCGATAAATTTAATGATATTTCGGGATCGCGCTCTCCCATTCGACTCCTTTTTTTCTTGCCATGGGGTGTGTTATTTCCAACAAATTCCACAAAAGTTTACAATTTTGGTGGTTTGGGGGGATGGGGGGAAGGGAAGGGGGGGGGTGGTTGGAAGAAAAAAAAAAAGTTGTGATGAAAAAGTAGAATTTATGGTTTTCTCAACAAATTTATCACTCCAGGAGTCCTCTAACTTTTAATTTTTGTTGCAAAAGTCTCATAAGTAGTAAGCATAAAGCAGAGTACTGTTTTGGGGGCGTGGCTTTCCATGGAGCACGATACTGTTTTGTGCCGGCATGTCGATAACTCTGGTGTGTGGTCTACGTGCAGGACGGTTTCCCCGCTCCGCGCTCCTCCCCTCCTCCCGCTCTTCACCATTTTGGTTAATTATTTTAACTGAATATGGAGCACAATACTGATTTATGGGCGTAGCTTGTCTGTGGATATGGTGCACAATACTGATGGGGGAAGAATTTTGATTGGCTATAAAGCACGATACTGTTTTGGGGGGCGTGGCTTTGTATGTGGATATGGAGCACAATACCGTTGCAGGAAGCATTTTGATTGGTTATAAAGCACGATACTGTTTTGGGGGCGTGGCTTGTCTGTGGATATGGAGCACAATACCGTTGCAGGAAGCATTTTGATTGGTTATAAAGCACGATACTGTTTTGGGGGCGTGGCTTGTTTGTGGGTATGGAGCACAATACTGTTGGGGAAGCATTTTCATTGGTTATAAAGCACGATACTGTTTGGGGAAGCGTTTTCATTGGCTATGGAGTACGATGCAGTTGTTTGAAATCTGATCCATTTCAGACTCCATATTGGACTTTACGCTGTGAGCTTTAGATGTGGCCATCTTGAACTTTTTGAGCTTTGAACTTTTTGAGATGTTAAATGAAATTTTAGGTGAGATTCTTCAGAATATTTTTCCTCTATGCACTGTCCAAGTGAGGAAAAATGCAAATACAATATGAGACCTTTTCGCACTCGCTATCATATGTGAATGAGTATGCAGAGTGCAAGAATTTGATTCCTTCAGACGGAGGAAGGCAACACGGAAAAAATGTCTTGATGAGTGGAATTTCACAATATTTTGCAAATCTTAGATCACCCAACTACTCAGAAGAATTGCAAATTGTGGTTTTTGGTGTCACATACAGTGAATGAAATTTTAGGTGAAACTCTTCATTATCTTTTTCCTCTGCACAGTCCAAGTGTGGAAAAATGCAAATGCAATATGAGACCTTTTCGCGCGCTCGCTACCATATGGGAGAGTCTCTTTCTATCATTCTCAGTGCAAAAATTTGATACCTCCAGACAGAGGAAGGCAACACAGAAAAGTCTCGGAAGTGCAATGCAATTGTAGCACCTCAATGAAAAATGAAGATCAGCAACAGATGATCAATGAAAAGAGAAAAAACACATTTTTTACATTTTATAAATTCTTTATTGGCAAACAAAAAATTAATCTATTGCATATCAGCTTATGACAAAATGATATTCCTATTTTTATCAATTTCCAACTTCGCATCATATTCAGCATAGACGATGCAAGTAATAGTTTTAGGAATTGTCTCAGAAAAACGAGCTTCTATGCGAATAGAGCCCTGATCTAACAGAGAAAGGCATCCAGCTGAATGAGCATCGGGGTTCAGATCATATGCCAAGATGAAAAATCCATTTTTAAATTCTTCATAAGTGATGTCATGCCCTTTGTCATCATAGTGAATGCCTGTCCCAGTAAAGAGAGTC
The DNA here is from genome assembly GCF_024763615.1 of Phlebotomus papatasi. Taxonomy (NCBI): domain Eukaryota; kingdom Metazoa; phylum Arthropoda; class Insecta; order Diptera; family Psychodidae; genus Phlebotomus; species Phlebotomus papatasi. The sequence goes on from NC_077224.1 coordinate 21,908,829, forward strand.
TGATATGCTTTTGCATATTGATCTTTAGGAAAATCCATGTGAAGAGGATTAATCGGATATGGTGTACCATTTACAAGTAGGGCGAAATCTGAGATATTATAATGCTGAAAATTAAATGGATCTTGAGATCTTTGTCCATTATATGCAGAATTGTCAACCATGGCAAAAATTACTCGGCGTGGCAAAATTCCATGAAGTATATTGTCCAAATTTATGGAATTAGACCCTGCGGGAACTGTTAGTGTTTTAATTTCAACTTTTTTATAATGGTATTCTGCATTCTTATGCTCAAGCACTTTGTTATGGGCAAGAAGAATATTTGGGTTTAAAGTTATCTGTTTCATATACATTGTTGCATCGTGTATGCGAAATTGTGGATTATGATTATCATTGCAAAGAAGAAAGAAAGATGATTTCTCAAGAGTAATAATAATCCTTAGGTCTACATTGTTAATTAAGAATAATGGCTGATTGAACATGTCACAATGTAGCCGACCCAAAACCTCAATTATTTTACTATTTTTAATCAAATTATTTCTTTTTGATTGATCTTTTATCCATCCTGAGTTGCGTAGGAAAGTGTTTTTGGCATCTTGTCCATAAGACAAAAGTGTCTCAAAATAGCTCCTGTAATGATAATCTCCTTCACTCTGGGAAATAATCCTTCCATTGAGTGACACAGACACCGATCGTATGAGTGAATGCAGGATGTTGTTTACAATTCCTGGTTGATCAATATCCTCATCTGTGTATCTTTCTCCATTTTCATTTAAGAGTTGAATTTTAAATTTCACGTAGATTGAAGATAGATCTCGATAGCAATCTCCATTGGATACAGAGTAAAATTCAATCACTGATGAATTATCTAGACTGGCAAGGGGTTGATAAGAGATTTCATCGGCTCTGAGAATAGATGTTTGCAAGGGTGGAGATAGAAAAATGTCCAGTTCGCTCTTCATACATTCTGTATATTGAGTCATTATGAAAAAATATCCAAGACTCTAGGTTTTTTATTTTGCTTGGCTTTGACCTTTTTGAGCTTTGATCTCTTTTTAATAATCTTTTCCTGAATTTTGTTAAGAATATTTTTGGCTTTATTCTTTTTCTTCGATCTGGACCTCACTAAGGATGATGAGGGAATAGAAGATCCTCTCTGTGGACTCGTATATATACCTTCTCCAGTCATAGTTTTGAATTTTTTAATAGCTTTTTGTCTTAAATCATCTCGAGCTTCTCTACCCCGCTCCAGAAGAATATCTTTAAGGGGTTTTGTACCAATATCTGTTAAAATTTCAGCTCCTGTTTTTGCAGCTTGTGTTTTCAATGCAGACAATCCTCTAATAAAAAGTGGTTTTAAGAATCGAATTAGGCCTCCAAGAACTGAACCCAGTCCTCGACCTCTTTGTACGCCATAGAAATCAGGAACATAAACACTCCCAATTTCTCCACGGCCAATTTGTCTCATATAATATGAAGTGTATAGGTTAGCCATCTTTGAGATAGTGAAGAAATCAATAATAACAGGTGTATTTATATCTTTTCATAACATCATTTATTTCTCTTAAAATGAAGTACTAACATTGTTGGTGTTGAGCTGGCTTGAAAATTGTAGGGTTTCCCATTTTGGGATGTGATTAAAATTTCAATCGTATCAAAATCATTTTTTTCTACAGGAAAATATTGAATTCTCTCAAATGATTTATAAACTTCATTGTTCTGAATTAAAAGTATGGTCCTCAGGCATCTTGCAAAAGTATTGCTTACAAGTTGAGGCCTAATTATATCAGTGTACACAAACATTAAGTCCCTGGTGTGGCTTGTTGTAAATGGGACTGGAGAAATTGATGGATGCAAAACTGATGAAACAAAATCATCCCTGTTCACATCATGTATGGTTGGAGGTAATTTTGAATGTTCTAAAATTTTTAAAAGTTCATCTTTGTTGCGTGCAGATTGTGGAAGAGATACAAATATTGTTTTCATAAGATCATCAATAGATTCATAATTATCTCTGTACAGTGGAATATCAAACATTGTGTCATTCAAATACATGCTGATTGTGGTCAAAGGTTCAGACACCTCATCAAAAGATTGTTTTACAATTATATCAGCTGACTCGCATTGTTGTTTTGGTCTCAGAAGAGCTGCGAGTTTGGCATTTCCACTCATTTCACTCATCTCCACGTGCTCAGTGTCATATGTGCACTCCGTGCATTCCTCAATAAGCTGCTCGAGTTTCATTTCAATGTTGAATGCCTCGAAAGAAGATCCCACAGTTGGATTGTCCATTGCAGAATTATGATTATAAGCATTTTTCACCAAGTAGAGAAGACTTCTTAGAGGTGTTTGTGGTGTGTAAATGGGAATTGTTATCGGCTTTCTCGTTCCCTGATTATTTATTATGGTGATGGTTTTTGGCTTTACAGCTTTAGGTTTTTCCCTATCACCAGATGATTCTGCCACATTAAATGATATTTCAGCAAGTCCAACAACCCATTCCCCTGGCAAGAAAATTTTTGCTGGCAATTTGGTGTAAAAATTTGCCAGAGTGTTATGAGGAAAATATCTCTGTGAGGAATTACTCAACAGAGTCAAGTAAAAATCATTTTTCATGTCGCTCGATGCCATATTGATTTAAAATATCGATCTGTTTTATCCAATGAGATGTATCATCCCCTTTGAATTTTACATAATACTGAAGATTTTTCCCCAGGCCTCGTGTTTTTATAATCTTTTCAATGGGAGGATGACCATCTTTAATCTGTACCTTTTGCAATTGCTGTTTATAAAATCTTCCAGAAATCGGGGTATTTTTGTAATCACGCAAAATGTATATGGGGAAGGGTTTCTTGGCGATTATTTTGTCTATGTGAAATTTTTCGACTGTCCAATGTTGCTGAAATCCTCTGTCAAATGATGGTTTAGTTTTTGCGACTCTCACCAAATCATCTACTTGAAGATTATTCGCATTCTTTGAATATTTTGATAAAAAATCCAAATGTTGGTCTCTATATCTTTTATTTAAATTTGCAACATCATCATTTGTTACATCGTTAGGTGTCATTCCTATAGTTCTATGATGAGAATTATTATAGACAAAAATCAATTGATTAAGAACATCGATATATCTCTCTGTCTTTTTATGTGTAAAATATCTAAACATTTTCTGTTTAAACGTTCTGTTGAATCTTTCCACGACGGCACATTTAATTGATGGGTTATAAGAAAAATTTTGCTGAATATTTTTGCTTTTTAGGTAACTTTTGAAAATTGAGTTTTTAAATTCTTTCCCATGGTCAGACTGTACTTTTTCAGGAATTTTCCCACTCTTTTTAATAATATCGGCAAAAGCTTTAGTAACCTCTTCTGCAGATTTATTCTTAAGTGGGCGCACAAATGCAAATTTGGAAAATACATCAATCACGGTTAGAATGAAAGAGTAATTGTCATTATGCTTTTTATACTGTCTCATATCAACCAAATCAATTTCCCATAACTCATCAATATTTGTAACTATATATTTATTTTTCGGATAATTCTTTATTACAGGATGATGCAAAGTATACACATCTTGTTTTTGCAAATAATTTGTAATGTCTTTTGTGCTGACAATATTTTTCAAATTTTCAAACAGTTTCTGTGGTCTGGCATACAAGTTTTTACTGTTTAAATTCAAATATTCCTCATCTAAGGTACTGGAGTCCATGATAATTTCTTTTGCACAGGAAAATTGATTTCAGATTGACCAGAGCCTTGTGGCATCTTCCTTATATAGCTTCGAGTCCGTTTCGGCGAACGTGGTGTAATTTTTCTGGCTCTCTTTGGTTTAGCAGGTGTTTTCTCAGGCTCATCTTTATTTGTAGGCACACTGTATACATTTCCCTCATTATCCTCAATTGTTATACATGCTGGAATGCTAGATCTTTGAGATGGATCTCGCTCATATTTCGACAATTTTTTTAAAAGCTTTTGTTGAGCACTTCTCGGGAGTCCATCAAAATGTTCATCATCAACAAGATTAGTGGTTTCGAAAATATCCTCCTCTCCTAAATTGATCAGGGAATCTTCTTTTTGAGAAAGTTCATTTTCTTGAACAATATCTTGAATTTCATCATCAATGAACATATCATCATTTTCAAACGCAGTTGTAGTAGATTTATCCAACGTTGGTGGTCCATTGTATCTTGTTTGGGTACCCACTGAATATGTTGGTAAAATTTTTCTCTGCTTTTCACGATGCAAATTGATAGATCGAGGAAAATTTTGCTTTTTGCGTTTCAATTCTGATTGCTTTGCAAGAGAATGTCTGTATCTGTACCATTTCTCAACATTGTTAATTTTTTTGTTAGAGAGAATTTTATATATCTCACGATCCAGAGATGTCAAATTTTTCTCAAAATTTATGAAAGGCTTTAATTCATCAAACAACTCGGGTGTGACTACTACATATCGTTGTAGAGAATTTTTCTTCCTATCCATTATGATCCCAAAAATTTTCCAATCGCTCCTGATAATAAAGTTGAAATTAGGATTGGTAAAAATCCTGATCCTCTCTGCACTAGTAATTTCCTCCTGGAGCACTGTGATGTTTTTGAGCATGCAATTTTGCGGATCTCATTTTTATACTTTTTCAGAGGTCCAATACGCTTAGGCTTAATTTGAAGATTTCCATTTAAAGTATTTTGTACGATTTCTTGCAAAGCTTTGATAGTTGATTGGGAACAATTTTGGATAATAGATTTCCTCAATGCTGGAGATGCATCTTTAAGCACATACAAAATATGCTTGTTTTCCTTCAATCTCTTGAAACAATTCCTGTGATTTACCTTCTTCTTCTTCTGTTTCATTTTTGGATAGATATTCGGGATTAGCAAAACACTCGCAAAAAGATTTATTGAAAATATTGGATCGATATCTAAAAATATCTGGTGTCTCCTGGTTTAGATCAATCATAAGATAGCCAAAAGGTTGTTCAGTGCACTCCTTATATACGTTTAACAAATGTCCAGGATTTTCTGGATGCAGTTGACGAGCGAGAGGAAAAAATTGTGATTTATCACGCACATTTTTGAAGATCACAAGATATTTTGCATTAAGAGAAATGGTTCGCGAGAATCTCGATTGATAGAAAATGTTTTGACAAATAAAAATTATTGAAATGTTTCGATGATGTGATTCTTTGATAAACATGTCACAAATTCTTTGCTCATATTTTTTATCAGTCATCATATCATCAATAATCACCAATTTTGCATTTTTATCATTGGTACCTATTTTATCGGGAATGCCTTGACAAATTTTAAGATTTTCAATTTTTGGTAAATTGCCAACACTCCCTTGTTCAGAGAAACACCAATAAATGTTCTCAAAGTCCGTATCTGTGTACTCTCTCAAGTTTCTCAAGAGATCGAGAGCAAAAGTTGTTTTGCCACACCCAGATGGGCCAGCCAGAATTATGGAGAAAGGCACTCGAAATTTAAACATCTTCTTTTTTCAGAAATAATCAAATGATGAAAAATCTCATAGAGGCCGAGGTATTTATACATTTCCTCATCATGATCTCTGAAGAAATTTTAAAGTGAAAACAGAAAATGCAACCACAAAAGGAAAAACAATCCACAGAAAATTCCCAAAAAAAGAAGTTGAATATATTTTACAAAATCTTTTATTTTTCAATAGACAAAAAGGTTGAATCAGTTACTCTTCTTTCTTACATCCACGTTAACAAAGTTGTAATTTCCCGCATCTTCTCTCCCAAGGTAGGCCAGTTCCCACATATCCTCTGCTGAAATTTTTGTCAGTTCATCTCCGTTCATTCGCTTGGTTAAGGATTTCGGGAGCCAAATACTGATATTCTCTTCCAACTCAGCAATGTAGTTCTTCCCGAACTTCGTATTCACCATCCTTATTCCATGGATATGGTAATATCTTCCTTCTGTCAAGCTGCTTGCAGTAATTGCCTTCTGCATTTTAACCTCCTTTCTGGCTTGATCGAACATTTTCTGAAGATCCTGTAACAAAAATAAAGAGCAATATAAGTTTTGATCATCTTTTAAAAAAATCAATTAATAAAATCTTACCATTTTGGTTGAGATTGATTCTGTAGATGTTAGTAAACGTAAATGTTGACACTCTGACTTCTGAATGTGGAATAATTAAAATTTCAAACGTTCGATTGCATTATATACTGGCAAGAAATGCACCGATTAAAAAATTATCCCACGGGAAAATGAAATATGATTTTTCATCATAAGAAAATGCAAAATTGTGAAATAAATTCCTGGAAAAACATCACTCCAGATAAAAAATGAAATTTGACACTTTTCCTTTTTGTCTGCACTAGAACATGTTTCGAACATGTCTGGATGACGCTATCAAAATGCATTTTCGCGATCGCAACTTTTCTCGGAAAAAATTCCATTCCCACCTGAAATATGATCCTTTGCACACGTGCAATAAAAATTCTCATAGAAAATGCAAAATTGTGAAATAATTTCCTGGAAAAGCATAATTTGCGAAGAATGAAATTGGACACTTTTCCTCTGCATGGACTAAGCTTATCGCGAAGACACTGCTGAATTTTTCGCGATCGCAAATTTTTCTTAGAAACAGTAAATTCCATTCCCACTTGAAATATGATCCTTTGCACACGTGCAATAAAAAGTGTAATAGAAATTGCAAAATTGCGAAATAATTTCCTGGAAAAGCATCATTTGCAAAAAATGAAATTGGACACTTTTCCTCTGCATGGACTAAGCTTATCGCGAAGACAACACTGAATTTTCGCGATCGCGACTTTTTTCTTGGAATAAGAAATTCTAATCCCACGTGCAATTGAAATTAGAGATTTTTGTCTGGACATAGTTTGTCCATTCTGTGGGAAAATGCATTTTCGCGATAGATGAATGGGAGTATAAAAACCCATCGCGGAATGCAATTCTGTCACAGTCGCTGCAATTTTAGTGAATACACTATCTCGTACTCTACAAGTGAAAAAGTGAAGTTCTAGTGAAAATGAGTGGTGGAAATTTGAAAGTTGTGATTGAACTTCTTGCCCAAGAGAAATCAGAAATTGAATTACTCAATTTCCTATTCAAAGACAAAAATGTGATGGAGCTGGTTGACATGCTGGCCAAAGGTGATGAAGTATTATCTGCTGCAATCTTGACAAAAATGAAGTCTGATATGGAACAAGGGTTGGAACTACAGATCAGTGATAAGAAGAAGCTCGTGAAAAACTTATGCGGACAACCAATGACTGAGAAATTAACGGAGCTGTTAAATGAGATTTTGTTCTTCACCAAGGGCAATAATCAACATGTTCAGACTGGCGGTGGAAATATAGTTGATAATATACTTGAAGCGGGGATATCTCATAATATGATGGTATGTACAGATTCCCTAACTAATCTACATATAGTGAGATATAAAATAAATAAAATTATTTAATTCAAGGAACAGGGAGCTACAAACGGAGCACTTGAGACAGTTGCTGTTGAAGACGTCGCTGAAACTAATACGGAGGAAAGGGAATCTTCAGAACCCTTTGAAGAAGATTTGGTTAAATTTCTTCAAAAAACCAAGTCTTTCAGCAAGCGTTTTAACACCACCCAAGTTGATCTGAGTTTCCAACTAAAATGTCCTACCTCAGATACCTGTATAGATTGGCTGGAAAAGGCTTTCAGCAAGGTGATTGCAACCGTCCAGGCGGAAGGAAATCCAGGGGACAAAGTAATCTTCGAAATATGTCTTAAAGGGGATTCAACCAATAAGCCCATATTTTTGGGACTACGTCCTCTGGGCTCTTTGACAGCAGATGTTGTATTTGCAGCCATGGAAAAAGTACATCAAAGTACAACAGTTTTCAGCGAAGCCGATGTCCTAAGTGTTAGAGCATATTTGATACATCAAATGGTAGGTAAGCAATCAATTATTTTGCTTTTTGTTTGTTTGTTTTATTTGTGAGTATCATCATATAGTAATATTTGTTTTCGATTACATTATTCTACAGGGCGTGGAAAACGTCATTATCCAGGAAGGATGAATCTGGCGGAGATGAGGAGGTTCAAGCAGAAGAGCATAATAGATATCTCCGGAACATCTAATTGCCTACCAACATCACTTTTTGTTGGTAAGTGCCTCCTAATTAATGATCATGAAGAACGGAAAAAACAGTTACATCGTATAAGACGTTATCCCAGTGCCCTCAAAAAGGAAGTTTCACAATTAATTAAAAATGTAGGTGGGCCTGTTAGTGAAGAGGGTTCATACGGGCTCGATTTCGTCAATAGATTTAATAAAAAATTTGGAAAACAATATAGAATCAATATTTATGATGATGCGGGGAATTTTGAAAGTATAGCATACAAATCGCGGAGGACCAAGGAAAATCAAAACAAAGTAATTAATCTATTTTATGATACAGATGAACGGCATTATTTCTGTATTAAATCTGTCAAGGGTTTTTTTGATTTCAATTATCAATGCAATATTTGTGACACTTTATATAATAACAGTCATATTTGCCCTGAAACCTGCAAATATTGTACAAATACTCCACCATGTCCATCTGTCAGGGATATGATCCCATGTACTTCATGCAATAGATCTTTCAAGGGCATCAATTGCTATCAATATCATCTTCTTAATGGGGTGTGTAATCGTATGAAAATGTGTGATCAATGTTTCGTCATGATTGACCCTTCCACCCCACACAATTGTGATTCACGAACTTGTGATATTTGCTTCAAAGTTTGTCCGCTTCCACACTATTGCTATATGCAAGAGTATAAGAAAAAAGTTTCCAGAGAATATACCCTTATTTTTTATGATTTTGAGTCAGAGTTTGTAGATATAGGAAATGGATTTTCAAAACATGTTCCGAATCTTTGTGTGTCATATACTGTATGTCACTTGTGCAACAATTCTTTAGATTCAAACTGCACTAATTGCTCCCCCGTGGAACATGTTTTTGAGAGCGACAGCAGCGGATCAGCGGTAGCAAAATTTTTAGATTATGTACTTACTTTTAGACCTATGCCCACTGTTGCTATCGCTCACAATGCCAAAGGCTATGATGGGCAGTTCATACTCGAAGAGCTGTGCCAGAGGGAAGAGAAGATCGAACCTGTTTTACAAGGTTGCAAAATATTATTTGCAAAAGTTAAGGGGGTCACATTTCTTGACTCTCTCTCCTTTATTCCCTTCCCTCTGTCACAATTCTCAAAGAGTTTTGGACTGCCCGAATGCGATAAGGGATATTATCCCTATAAATTCAACACCATGGAAAACCGCTCTTATATTGGACCTTATCCTCCAGTTGAAATGTACCCAATCGAATCTATGACCTCCCAGCAATATACTGAGTTTCTAGAATGGTATGAGCAAGTCAAAGAACTCCCCTTTGACAACCGTAAAGAGCTCATCCATTACTGCCGCCAAGATGTTAAAATCCTCATGAGGGGATGCCTCAACTTTATGCACTCCTTTATCGAAACCACATCTTTGAATCCATTCTTGCAGGCTATCACCATAGCTGACGCTGTGATGAAAGCCTACAGGAAAAATTACCTTACTCCCAATACCCTTGCTATTACTCCCAAAAACAATTATAATTCCAATTTCCTTCAAATGCAGAGCAAAATTTCTTTGAAATGGCTCGTGTATATGAAGGAAACTTCCCATCCTAATATAAAGTATGAGGTCAAAATTCGCGGTTCTCGATATATTGCTGATGGATATGATGAGGCCTCTAACACTGTGTATAGTTTTGAGGGTTGTTTCTTCCATGGGCATACATGCTTTTTAAATAGAGGGCATGCATTCTCGAAAAAGCCCAATGATAACATGCAGAGTCGTTATGAGGCTACTCTAAAACGATTGGATCACATTCGTCAATTGGGGTATAATCTTGTTTCAATATGGGAGTGTGAATTCCGTCGGATGTTAGAATCGGACCCTGTGCTTGCGGAGAGACTGAACAATCATCCTGAAGTCGTAGACTCGGGATTTGATTTGCGATCAGCGGTTTACGGGGGCCGAACTGAGGTTTTCCGCACATATTACAAATGTCGCCCCGGGGATAAAATTTATTACTATGACTTCACGTCACTCTACCCGTGGGCGAACAAATATTCGAAGTATTTTGTCGGGCACCCAAAAATTATCAAAGATATTCCAAGTCAGGAGGAAGTATTAAGGCATGATGGTGTGGTGAAATGCACCATTCTCCCACCAAAAGGCCTTTACATCCCCTGTCTTCCCTTTAGGTGCAATAACCGACTCTTCTTCCCTCTCTGTCGAAAATGTGCGGAAGATCTCAATACTGATCGATGTCTCCATTCAGACGATGAGAGATCCCTCACAGGAATATGGTCCATTGATGAAGTCCGTCTTGCAATTGATCATGGATACGTGATCACCAAGTGCTTTGAAGTCTGGTCATACAGAACTTCTCAATACAATCGCGAGACGGGTGAACGTGGACTATTTGCTGATTACGTCGATAATTTTCTCAAAATTAAGCAGGAAGCTAGTGGATGGCCCCCGGGAGTTGAATCCGAGTCTGATAAAGATAATTATATCCGCGAATTCTTTGAAAATGAGGGTATACAGCTTGATAAAGAAAACATACGTGTTAACAAAGGTATGCGTTCCCTTGCAAAAATAATGTTGAACAGTTTGTGGGGCAGATTCATAATGCGGGAGAATTTTACAAAAACTACAATCTGCAATTCTTCTGAGGAGTTGAATGATCTTCTCTCATCTGAAGCTATTGAGGTTGTACATTTTTATCCCGTAAGTGATACTCAAATTTTTGTTTCATGGAAGCACATTCATGATTCTGAGCCTCCATCGAAATATATAAATATGGGTGTTGGAATCTGTACCACAACCAATGCAAGGATCAGGCTGTACTCTGTATTATCAAAGATAGGAAATAATATTTTATATTGTGACACGGATTCAGTCATCTACATAGTCCCTGCAGGGGAAGAGAATCCTCTTTCCACCGGTAAATTTTTGGGAGAATTAACTGATGAATTGGCTGATTTCGGTGAGGGAGCCTTCATCGAAGAATTCGTGAGCACAGGGCCAAAAGCGTATGGCTTGAAAATCTATTCCCCATCTACAAACTCTTACAAATACAAAGTAGCGTGCAAGGGGATAACACTAAACAAGACTGTCGACAGAGATATAAATTTTGAAAGTTTAAAGTCCTTGGTCCTCTGCGACGATAAAGAAATTAAAGTAACTTATCCAAACAAAATTCAACGTCAGAAATATTTTAAAATTGTATCTGGACCCTCTTCAAAAACAGCCCAATTTACATTAATAAAGCGCCGTTGCATTGAAAATAATGAAACTTTACCATTTGGATTTTAGTTTTATATATGGAATAAGATTTTATTTTTAATTTTTTGTAAATAGATTATATCGGTTGAATAATTATTTTATATATCAGTAGAATAGGGTATATACTTTTAAATTTTGTTTAATAAATGTTTTTATATTGAAAATAAATATCTTTCAATGTCCACTGAATTGCAACGTTGATGTTTTTCCACTTTGAGTAGTTTACGATGTGAGGAAAAGACAGCAAGTATAAGAATATTTTTCTTTATTTTTAAGATCATAAAATTACATTTTATCCTTATCCAAATTTGTAGATGAATAAATTTTTTCAATATAGAAACTTATTTCGGTAAATAATCTGAAGTAATTTATCGGTGAACGATGTTCTACAGGAGGTGAAAATGAAGTAGCTTCGAGTTTATTTACTCCTGCTATTTTACATGTTTGTATATAATTCTCAAAATATTGTTTAATATAATTCTGAATTGAATGATTATAAATCAGAGTAACATTTATGAAATATTCTAAATTCATGAGACAATCAAATTCTTTTTCGTTTAAGAGAATTGTATTTCCATTTTGAGACAGCATTATTGGCTTCATATTTTCAACTTGAATGAAATTAAATTCCAAATTTTCAAATCTTGAATTTATATATCCAGCGTGCATGAAGTCTGTTTCTCCATTCTTCAGGATATCTCTGATATTCGCCTCGCTGGAACACAGCATATTCCATGACTTTTGGGTAAAGTAAACAGTGTCAGATCCAAGCCAATAGTTTGTTGCAGAAATTTTCACGATCGGTGTAAATTCATGACTCCAGAATCCAACAGTGACAAAAGTAGTATTCAGATCATTTAAAAAGTACGTATATCCATTTAGAATAGTCATCTCAGTCAGTGGTCTAGGTTCCTTTTCCATAAATGGTCCAATATCCATGGAAATTGTCTCTGCAGCTGAACCCTGATCTGAAGTTCCTTCTTCTACATGTCCAGATTTCTTGTTTGAAGATTGTTTCGGTGTTATCTTTTTTTCACTTTGGTTTTTAGCAACTTTTTTATTCTTTTTAGTCTGAACAATCTTTCCCATCTTGGATTGTGTGTTACCCATAACTTCACTCTTTGAATTCTAGTGACAAACTGACAAAAGTCCTTATTTGATTTTATTGATATACGTTTCTAAAAAGTTTTTGTATTTTTCGATCGTTTGTATGTGTATTTGTGCCAAATATTCGGAGAAATTCGGACATAGACTTTCCTTTTGATCGAAAATACGCATACATACAGCAATATTGCCCACACACTGATGAAAACTCTGCCTGAAGTTGCTTCTTATTGTAAATAAGTATTCTATTCCGAAAATTTTGTCTAATAAATCGTGCTAAATATTTATTTTTTAGAAAACGGCCATATGAATCAAAAATTTCAACTGGATTATTATCTGTAGGAAGATAAATTGCAATCCAATGTTTACCGGGATGATGAGAGGGGGCCGTGTTGACGATGATTATAGAAGGAAATTTAACATTATATTTGGGAAGTTTGTCTATAGGATAAACTCCACCAAAAAGTTTTCTTGTGTAACTATTGTCAAGCAATTTTTCCCTCATTTGAAGAGTATTCATGATCAAATAATTTATTGCATTATCAATACCGCCTATTTATACTTATTGCCAAATTCACCAAGTAAGGCTTTCAAAATATTGTGAAATTCCACTCATCAAGACATTTTTTCCGTGTTGCCTTCCTCCGTCTGAAGGAATCAAATTCTTGCACTCTGCATACTCATTCACATATGATAGCGAGTGCGAAAAGGTCTCATATTGTATTTGCATTTTTCCTCACTTGGACAGTGCATAGAGGAAAAATATTCTGAAGAATCTCACCTAAAATTTCATTTAACATCTCAAAAAGTTCAAAGCTCAAAAAGTTCAAGATGGCCACATCTAAAGCTCACAGCGTAAAGTCCAATATGGAGTCTGAAATGGATCAGATTTCAAACAACTGCATCGTACTCCATAGCCAATGAAAACGCTTCCCCAAACAGTATCGTGCTTTATAACCAATGAAAATGCTTCCCCAACAGTATTGTGCTCCATACCCACAAACAAGCCACGCCCCCAAAACAGTATCGTGCTTTATAACCAATCAAAATGCTTCCTGCAACGGTATTGTGCTCCATATCCACAGACAAGCCACGCCCCCAAAACAGTATCGTGCTTTATAACCAATCAAAATGCTTCCTGCAACGGTATTGTGCTCCATATCCACATACAAAGCCACGCCCCCCAAAACAGTATCGTGCTTTATAGCCAATCAAAATTCTTCCCCCATCAGTATTGTGCACCATATCCACAGACAAGCTACGCCCATAAATCAGTATTGTGCTCCATATTCAGTTAAAATAATTAACAAAAATGGTGAAGAGCGGGAGGAGGGGAGGAGCGCGGAGCGGGGAAACCGTCCTGCACGTAGACCACACACCAGAGTTATCGACATGCCGGCACAAAACAGTATCGTGCTCCATGGAAAGCCACGCCCCCAAAACAGTACTCTGCTTTATGCTTACTACTCTCATATTTTCAAAAGGGTTCCCGCAGCATATTTTTTTAACCCAACTCCTCCATTCTATATTTACTCAATGGTTTTGAGTTTTTTTTCAAAGAGTTGAATATTTTCTAGATAAAATTACATTGGCTAATGTGGCCATGTCCATCTTGCAAATGATGCAGTGATGTGAAGTATTTATTGATAATTGAACGAACATGGCATTTTTTGAGAAGCAACAAAGTTTTTCTTAATGCAAAATAATTGCTTAATCCAAGTTAGTATAGTTTGCAAAATTTAATTAAAAATTGTTTGGATATTTAAAATGATGAAAAACGTGATTACCCAAGTAGTACAGTATGAATGGAAGTGCAACATTACATGAAGATGTCGTGTGTACGTTTTAAGTGTTTCGTCAGCAAAATGACTAAAACTTTATTAGTTCGAAAACAATCAAAATGAATGTAAATTAACAGTTGAAGTGTTGACGTAAAGGTGACTCTTTGTAATATGTTTGGCGACTATAAATCTTTTGATAAGAATATCAATTTGGTGCATCAAATAACAGAATTGTGCTTAAAATTCGTAATTATTGACGAGGTCCCAGGTGTCCTGGATTAGAAAACCTAACGTCGTATTTTTTCGATGATTCCTGCCTTCAGTCACAGGATTTTGAAGGGCCTCAGATACAATTGAAGCTATCTACACGTTATCAGAAAATTCTGTAAAAAATGGACTTCAAAAAGTCTTAAAAAATTGCTTACGCCCATAGACAAGATTTTTTTTAATAAGAGGATGGATTTATGAAGAAAATTTTGTGTAGTGTGTAGGCAATTTCAATTCTATTTTTCTTCGAAAGGAAATCTCCTAGGGGTAGGGGAAGGTTTTGCAGTTTCGTAAAAGTTGATTTTTTTCCAAGTTACTAAATGAATTTCACCCATGATCATATTCTAATAGCTAGTCCAATATCTCACATTTTCTGACAAACTTGTAATAATAATACTAATAATAATAATAATAATGGTGGCACAACGTTTTATAGAGGAACAAGGCCTTCCCACAAGGGGAGTTCGGGACATCCATTATTATTTTTTCTTATACAGGTATGGGGTTGTCAGGCCCATGCCCGTGGAATCAAGTACAGTGAAGCTCACTGGATGCATTTCGAGAACCTTTAGCGCCAGAAAAATTCCTGGTGACCTAAAGGGGATTCGAACCCGGGACACTTGCATTATAGAGCAAGTGCTCTACCACTTGACCCATTAAGTGCCCATTTCCCTTAGCTAGGTCTAATTCGGTGTTCAGACTTAAAACTGAGTCATACGATTTAGCTTATCTAAATTACAAACAGATGATTTTTTTTTCAAAAAATTATGACTTAAGGGAATAGTACCTGTATATACCCCACCACGAAATAACAAAACAAACACTTGGAAGCCTAGGATTTTCTTCATGAGTCCAAAACGCAGATATAAAAAATGGGTCTAAAATCGCAATTCTGAGGTTATTAATTAGGTTAGGAATTTTATGCAGTTTTGCACACTTCGTCTGAATTTTCGAAAAAACAACTATTACAAGTTATAGTGTGTTTATCAGGGTTAATATTTACCGTGAAAATGTTTTGCTCGAAGGGGGCCGTTTTTGTGGGTGGAAGCAAATTCAGAAAAATTACCACCTTTGCAGCTCAGGAAAATTGAATTTTGCAGCTTCGTAAAAACATCTGTCAAAATTATTGACCACCGAGAACTTGGAATTTGCAACTCGAAATGTTGCAAACCCCGGAAAGTTTTGCAAATGGAAAGTTTTGCAACTCGGAATGCGTGAAAATTCGATTGCGAATTGAATTTTGGGGGTAAAGAATCGCGTCGAGAAAACGGTTCTCGGACACCGAAATGGATAAAGTTGGCTCGACGCGATTCTTTACCCCCAAAATTCAATTCACAATCGAATTTTCACGAATTCCGAGTTGCAAGCACCCCGAGTTGCACGCATTTCGAGGTCACCTGTAAAGAATCTCAGCTTATCTGGGCTTATCACTGGTTATTTACTATTTTAAATAGTCTGATTGGGGAAGACCAACAAAAGAAAAAAAAAAGTTCGTTGAAATCGCTTAATAAACATTGGAGATAGGGTCCAGTCCGTATGGATATAGTAAGGGTCGGGGTACAGTAAGTTGGTGTAGAAACGGATAGGACCCATCGTTAGAAACATCTCGATCTCAGATACAAGATATACTAAAATTTCATCGAAATCGCATCATAAACACCAAAAATGCAGTCAGGTCAATACATTTTTGATAATAGCGCGGGTCAGGGAACATCGAGGGAGGAGTGTGACCCACCGTTGGAAAGGTCTCGACCTTAGCTATAACATACTAAAATTTAAAGAAAAAGCATTGTCTAGTTTTCGAAATATTCGAAATTAAATTTTCGAAAATTGATTTTGCGATCAATCGGACCTTCGATTAAATTGGATGAAATTGGGGTGTAGTACTCCATGACAGCTTTCCAAAACACTAAAATTTTTCAAATTCCGATAATTATAATCGGAGATATTTCCATTCGAAAATTGAATTTTTAACCCATTCTAGCTCTGGCCAGGGGGGTCGGGATAATTTAAGTTTTAGTACTGATCGAAAGCTCTTAGATCTAGCTATAACATACTAAAATTTAAGATCGACCGATTCCACAGGGGCTGAGTTATTGAAAAAACAAAATTTAGGGGTATTCCAAAATGGCAGTAGGGGGGGTGGGGGTGGACCTGACATCACCTACTTCTAGCCGCCCATCGACATTTAACCTTTGCCGAAAACCGCTTGTCGATATCTCTCTCCATTTGCTCACCAGAAGTGGTTATACTACGGACGGACGGACGGGACGTCCACGAAAATCGTTTTTTAGCACACATGATTTTCGTGATCTATGAGTGTCAAAACGTGTACATCCAAAATTTGGGCCCGATCTGACGAGGTCGGATTTCACCTAGGACCACAAAAGCTGAGATTGTAAAGAATCTCAGCTAAAATAGCATAAAATAGATTTTGTAATGCGTGATACCTCCTACAAATGGGGAAAGCAAGTAGATGAAAATTCCAGCTAGGTAGTGATGTGCAAATTTTTGTGTCCAGTGTAGGGGACACTGGGGCAAAAAAAACCAATATCTTCCAAGTTAAATACGAAAGCGGCTTAAAATTTTTTCCATAGATAGCTTCCATAGACATTTTTCGATGTTGTATGTTTCTTAGAATTTGAACATGGAATTTAGAAAATAAAAAGTATCGAAATTTTTAGCCATATTTTTGAAATATTTTCCGTGCAGAAGATATCAATTATTAGCTACTTATATTAAATTTGATGCACTGGTGAATATTTCCCAAATTATCTGGATATTCTTTGAATACGAATCCGCTATCTATTTTAGAATTTTACAAAAATTCTGTTCTCCAGAAATCCTTTTATTAAAAACGACCACATGGGGTAAAAAGTAACAAAAGCTATGGATCAAAAAGTAACAAAAACTGAATAAAATTTGTAATGTACCACGGTGAAAAGAAACGTTAATGCTATGTGTCGCCGCTTGTTGTTTGCATTGGTCAAACGATTTGCAGTCTTTTGAGTGTTTTTTGTAAAATAGCTTAAAATGCGCTTTTTTCGCTCAGATAGAGAAAACGGTGTTTTACAAATGTGTAGAAGAATAAATTTCCTATAAAAAGGGACGGATAATCCTAACCGGCTTATGTAGGTGAGATTCTTAACGTGAACTAACTCGGAGTGCATGCAAATTCGATTTAGAGCTGAAATTGTGAGTCGCCATTCAGTTATCTTGAATCAAATTCGTGAAATTATACAAATTTTGTATTTAAACCAAAATATCAAGGATTGGGATGAACTGGCACAAAAGTGATATATGGGTGAAATGTAGACCAGAATGTACTCTATAATTTTCCTATAGAACATGATCTCATCGATTACTCAGAATCCAAGATAAGCGAGGTTTTTTGTTTCTTAACTCGTTTTTTCATCCAGAGTGCCCCAAGTGTTCATTTGTTGAACTTCAACTATATCAAAGAATTGTTGTATTTTGTATGACTTTCCATTTAAAACCATATTTTAAGTGTCTTTGTGGAGTAGAGGCAGTCAAATTGGCATCTGAGTGATTTCAAAGCGTTATTATGGGAAAAATCAATTTTTTCACACTTAAACGGCAAAATCGGAGTGATAGCGTAGTCTGAGCGGAAAATGATGTATGGACGAAATGTAGAGACAAATGTCCTCTATAATTATGTCGAAGTAATCATCAAAATCGGTTCAGCGACAGTCGAGATAATTGAGGTTATGTGATATTGAAATTGGTTTTTCGACTGTGGCGCCCCTGGTGTTGGTCCCACGAAGTTCAAATATTTTAGAAAGTTGTAGTATTTGGTGAGATCTTTCGTTTAAACCCTCATTCATCAAAATCGGTCACATAGAACCGGAGATATGATTTTTTGAATTTTGTGAAATTTGACCCCTCATATCTCCGGTTCTGTTTTAACCACAGCGCACATTTGCACCATTTTAGAAACGTCCTAGACTGGACTACAACATACTAAAATTTCATTAACTTGCACAATGCCGTTTTTGAGAAAAGTGACTTTGGATTTCGATGAATTTTGACGCTATCACAGCGCCACCTGTGGTGACTTTTTGAACTTCCATCTGAAAGTGCTCATCGAGACGAAACCAAAAAGGTAAAATTTAGGTCGCTATGTTAGTTAAAACCGGAGATAGAGGCCGGTCAATGTTCGAACTTTGACCCCTTATAGCTCGGGTCAGGGGTTTTAGATCGACTTAAGGTTTTTTTTGTTTGATAAGTATAACACTGTGCAACGATGATTTTGTCGCCGGGTTCTCATGCTACTTTTTCTATTGCTAGGGTCAAATGATTTACGAAAATACTTATCATTTTGATTTCATTTGGATTTTGCGACTGGTATTTACGAAAAACGGTTTTTTCCGTTTTTTGATACTTGGGTGCCTATATCTCCGAATCTACTGAACCGATTTATTTCTCACTAAGGAATAATTTGTTCTCCTTTAGATGCCCGATAAATCCTCTGAACAGATGAAGTTCGTACAACCGACACCAGGGGCGCTGTAGTCCCATAAATGTCAGAAAACATGTAAAAATCGAAATTTGTAGCAACTTTGATCAAGAATATCTCGAAAACTAAAACTGTTCTTAACAATCTTATTTATGGGTTTGATAGAGAATTTTATTAGCTACATTTTTGTTCATATACAACTTTTTGCTCAGATTATTTTTTAGCCTCGAAATAGAGGTTCAAACGAAAAATGAGCACCCAGCCAACTAGAGAAAACCCTCATTATTTCACACATTTTGACTTTTTCTTTTCAAGTTGAGGTAAATCCAGGATATTTTCATACTTTTTCTAAATTGCATAAGTTTAATAAATATATACATATTTTTTCTTTTACATCGGAAAATTTCTTAGCCCAAGATACACAGTCTCAAAGATGGCGTGACGCGCTTCATATTTCACTTGTGATTTTTGACAAAAATTTTAAAGTGCTCTATTTCGGGAAGAGGCCAAGATATTTTTTGCTATTTTTTTTTTAAATCTGACATGTAATTTTATTCTCTTTAAAGGCGTCTCCAAACTTTCCCCTATCATTGTAGGAAGCAACGTCAAAATAAAAAAAAGGCAATTTGTTTATGAAAATTGATTCTAGTGTATAGACACCATAAATCGACATACTTTTGATTTTTTTTTAAATTAAAAAGTATATTATTAACATTAAAAACTACATTCCCTCAAAGAAAGAGGGTCCACTTTTTTGTTGAACTACTTAATTTTTTTTTTTTTGGAAATTCCCCAAAACAATTGAGTAGTTAAACTCAAAAATGGATAGACTTCTTTTCAGGGAGTATAGCACCACAATAGTATTTACCAAAAGGAAAAATATTGAAACTTTTGGATTTGGTATTTAAAAGAAAAAAAAGTTCAAATTTTTTTTTTGGTAAAAACAAAAGTTTTTCACATTTTTAGTACATATACGCTATTTTTTTTAAAAATGTTTTAGACTTTGATCACTTTACTTTTCGAAAAAAATACAGTACGACTCCAATAGATTCAACACATGTCATGTCTGCAATATTCTAAGTTATTTTTCTTGTTGAAGTTACTATTTCACTCATTCAAAATTGACTCAGATTGTTACTCGACAAAAGTAGTTTAAAAGTTTGACATTAAATTTGAAATTTTACATATTTTTACATATTTTTCACTGTGTTTGAAATTTTTAGGAATTAATACTATCAGAGTCGTACTGGACTTTTTATTTATATATTTCGCAATAAAAGTCTAAAACATTTTCAAAATAGAGTATATGTGCCAAATATATGTTAAAGTTTTGTTTTTGACAAAAAAAAATTTTTTGGACTCTTTTTTTTAAATACCAAATCCAAAAGTTTCAATATTTTTCCTTTTGGTAAATACTATTGTGGTGCTATACTCCCTGAAAAGAAGTCTATCCATTTTTGAGTTTAACTACTCAATTGTTTTGGGGAATTTCCAAAAAAAAAAAAATTAAGTAGTTCAACAAAAAAGTGGACCCTCTTTCTTTGAGGGAATGTAGTTTTTAATGTTAATAATATACTTTTTAATTTAAAAAAAAATCAATAGTATGTCGTTTTATGATGTCTATACATTAGAATCAATTTTCATAAACAAATTCATTTTTTTTTAAATTTTGACGTTCCTGCCTACAATGATAGGGGAAAGTTTGTAGTCGCCTGTAAAGAGAATAAAATTACATTTCAGATTTTTAAAAAAAATAGCAAAAAAATATCTTAGCCTCTTCCCGAAATAGAGCACTTTAAAATTTTTGTCAAAAATCACAAGTGAAATATGAAGCGCGTCACGCCATCTTTGAGACTGTGTATCTTGGGCTAAGAAATTTTCCGATGTAAAAGAAAAAATATGTATATATTTATTAAACTTATGCAATTTAGAAAAAGTATGAAAATATCCTGGATTTACCTCAACTTGAAAAGAAAAAGTCAAAATGTGTGAAATAATGAGGGTTTTCTCTAGTTGGCTGGGTGCTCATTTTTCGTTTGAACCTCTATTTCGAGGCTAAAAAATAATCTGAGCAAAAAGTTGTATATGAACAAAAATATAGCTAATAAAATTCTCTATCAAACCCATAAATAAGATTGTTAAGAACAGTTTTAGTTTTCGAGATATTCTTGATCAAAGTTGCTACAAATTTCGATTTTTACATGTTTTCTGACATTTATGGGACTACAGCGCCCCTGGTGTCGGTTGTACGAACTTCATCTGTTCAGAGGATTTATCGGGCATCTAAAGGAGAACAAATTATTCCTTAGTGAGAAATAAATCGGTTCAGTAGATTCGGAGATATAGGCATCCAAGTATCAAAAAACGGAAAAAACCGTTTTTCGTAAATACCAGTCGCAAAATCCAAATGAAATCAAAATGATAAGTATTTTCGTAAATCATTTGACCCTAGCAATAGAAAAAGTAGCATGAGAACCCGGCGACAAAAAAAAAGTTTGAAATTGTTGCACAGTGTAATCAACGGCTACAACATACTAAAATTTCAGCCCGATGCACAATGGAATTTTTGAGTTATTTAACTTATAAGATTTAAAAATTTTCTTTTTAATAATAGCGCCCCTAGCGGTGGTTTTATGAACTTGCGATGTTAGAAGGGGAAGTGGCATTTCACGAGAGCTTTCCAAAAAGCCCTCACTTTTTAAATTCTGATAATTAGAACCGGAGTTATGGCCATTTTAAGAAATTTTTTTTGGACCCTTATAGCTCGGGTCAGGGGGGTCGGGGGACCTTAAGTTTGGTATTGATGGAAAGCTCTAAGGCCCAGCTATAACATACTATTATTTTAACCCGCTCGATGCCATAGGGGCGGAGCTATTGAGAAAACAAAAAAAGGGGGCTCTTCAAAATGGCGGAAGGAGGGGTGGGGGGTGGGGGGTCAATGCACCAAGTTGCAATTTTCACCCAATATATAACCTTTGCCGAAAACCGCAAGTCGATATCTTTTTTAGTTTAGGAGCTATTAAGCTCCAAAGAGCGGCCGGCCGGCCGGCCGGGAACGTAAAATAGCCACATATATATTCGTGATCAGGAAGTGGCGAAACACATTTTGGCCAAGTTTGAGGTCGATCGGACGACATGAAATTTTGTTAGGATTATAGTAGGTGAGATTGTTAAGAATCTCACCTAATATGTAATCTAGGAATTTAGCTTAAATTTAAGGAATCCTGTAATAAAGCGAATCAAAATGTGATAATATCTTATGCCTGATACTATTTGCCCCAGCATTTTTGAGAATGATCACAGAATTACCTTTTAGAAAACGGCTCGATAAATATATTTCCTTACGAAACAGAAGAAAAGGACTTTCACAGAGTTGTAGAGCGGTAAATTTTGTAAAAAACTGTGCTAATTAGAAATTTTGGAGGTACTCGGGTAGCTTGTAAAAAAACAAAATATCCGTTTTGTGACTTTTTGCCCCAGTCTCCCCTAATGTTTCCGGGGACAATGAGGCTTACATAGGTGGCAAAATGTTGTACGAAGGTAAATAAGCTGAGTAAGCCACTACATTTTCATTTTTCTGTAGAGGAAAATCCAAGGACTTCCAGGAATTTTGTGATGCGGAATTATGAACCTAATAAGTAAGAGATTTTGACATAGTGATGTACTTGATTTGGTTTGTGTGGCATTCAGTAAAAAATCTTAAATCTTGGACATCTTTTTCCCTACGAAGCTGCACAATCTCCCCTTACATATTTCCTATTTGCATAAAACAATTTTGCATGATTTTTATCGGTCCTGAAAATATGCACAATCCCAGGACCTCCTGTAATTAAATTTAATTTAATATTCTAGTTTCCCAAAGTGAAGTGATTGTTCATTACATATTAAAGGTATTCCATAAATTCCATAAAGCTTTAAACTAAAAACTCCTTCCCAGTATGACAAAAATACTCAAGTTAATTTACTCTTAAAACTAGAATAGAGTTCAATTCTGGGCAGCTTGACCAATTTCTGGGGGTGTTCGTGGCTGGCAGTGTCCAGAAAATATTAAAATTGAAATTGTGTTGAAATTTTATTAATTCTAATTACAAGCCAGTGGATTAAGTGGAAAAGGCAAAAGTGAGAGCGAGTCCAGTAGAGGAAAATGAAGAGGATTTGAAATTGTAGTCAACAACCCAATTTAGTGAGAGAGGGTTCCTTCTCATTCACTCCCTCACATTCACGTTGGTTGTTGGTAACTTTTTTGGCGCGAAAGGAGACACATACCACATTTTATATGGAAAAGCTTTTAACTTAATTTCACTCAACATAAATTCATTTGAGCTTTTTTTTCTGTGAAGGTTTCACGAACAGGGATTTCCTGGGCAGAGAGAGTGAAAAAGTTGGGTTATATTGCAAAAATTCAGATGATGTTTACTGGGCCAAAAAAAAATATAGATCGTATCTCATTGTTCTCAATATTTTTTCCGTACATTTGGTTTGGGAAACAATAAACCACTAATATGAATTATTGTGGCTTCTCTTTTCTTTTCAGCCTATTAATTTGGATGTGTCTAATTAAAAGTGCGGATTATACCCCAACTCTCTATCGTTTTATTTCCTCCATTATGTGTTTTAATTTTAATATATGGCACCATGAGATATTTTCAATTTATGGTGATTCATTATTTTCACCGAGGAGGTGGCAATTTTTTTTTTGTGGATGGTAGCTCTACCCTCATTCCCTTCTATAACAGGTAACGTTGATTTTGCCACCATGCAAAATTGTTCGGTCGAATTTTTGTGTCGGAAATTTTCATTTCATTCTCTTTCAGATCCACTTTTTTTTCCTCCACCATATTCAGTGGGGGAGCAAAGGAAAATTTGTCATGATTTTCAGTGAATACCGTATCAGTGCACAGGATGACAGGATATTGAGGGAGGTAAAATTTATCGTCGGCATGAATTTCCTTCACACGAGGTAAGTTTTCAAATATTTTCAACTCATTAAGGTGGAATTATTTTGGGGGAAATGACAGGAGATGAAATGACCTTATACTGTCTAAAATAAGGGCTAGCACGTGTAGATATAATTAGTTAGTTTTCGAACAAAAAAGAGACAACCCAAGCAGTGTTTGGATAAACTGATACACTTTAATTACTTTGGAAAACCTGAAATAACAACTTTTAATAATGAAAACTGAAATAGTCCATGTGTTCTAGAATAATTATGAATTAGTATAAAAACATTCCGATTCGAAAAATATTAATTAATTGGAGAAATATTCTGTGAAATGTTGTAATTCTTGTCCCAAGCTGACCTTCAAATAACCTTCAATACCAATAACCTTCAAATAGGTAAGCAAAGTGTCTAATATCGCAAAAAATTAGGCTTAATCGCTCTCAATTTCACTTGATAACAACTCTTGCCCAATTTTGATAGTCTTGGAAGCTTTTGCCCTTAAATAGGGTAAAATGGGGCAATTGAGAAATATTTCTCATTTAGAATTTTAAGACTTCGTCAATATTTCAGATAGGAACAGAGAAAAACAAGATTACGAACAAGTACAAATCTTCGGGAAAGGTTTAGAGGATTTAAGCGGACTAATGGTGCTATCACATTAGGATTTTTCACAATTTAATTTTAAATTGAACTCAGCTGAGCATTCAAATTGCGAGAACTACTTGAAATTTTTCATAGCCAGGACACATTTTTGCAAGAAATTTGCTAAATTCAAAAATGCCGCGCAGATTGCCAGTTGCATTATTTTGTCATTTGTGATTTTGTTACATTATTAGAAAAATGAGTGAGTTCAGTGATGAGGAAGAAATTTTCCTACTTTATGTAGGATACATGTTCAATAAAAATATCTCTGAAGGTAAAAGAAAGAGATTGTGGGTCAGAAAATGGATCCATGGAAAATGGATGGTCTGACGATATCGCAACTGTTGATTTTTCTGGACACAAGAATTTTCTTCGTATGGCTACTGAAGAATTTGAGAAACTACTTCACATAGTTGGACCTCATTTGCAGAAAGAAACAACGAAAATGAGGGTGCCTATATCGCCCAAAAGTGGAATTGTTGAGCAATTTTAACATGTTAATTTGCTGAGTTGAAATTAATTTGAGCAACCACATTTATGCTATTTTAGCATATTTAAACATGTTTTGGTGGGCCAAGTATTAGTTTATATCAATATCAATAAATAAGTGAAAATCTATTAATTCAAATAATTTTCAATGCAAAATAACGCATAGGAACAATTCATCTGAAAATTAAATTGAATTTACAAATTGAAAAATCCTAGTGTGATAGCACGGTAATGACGAGTAGTTCAAATGGAACTCTTCGTCGCAGCACTTCCTGATTTGCGGGAAATGTGCAGCTCGTAATTTTTGTCTGAGAAAAGAAATCTAAATAAATTTTCAATTTTTATTAGTATATTTCATAATTAAACTAAGAAAATCCGAAAAATCGTGATATTGGAATTTTTTTCAAGGTTTTTAAAAAAAATATGCATTTTTAAGACAAAATGTTGACTTTAATATGGTTTAAAAACCATTGATAAGCCCAGATAAGCTTATGATAGCTGAGATTCTTTACAGGCGACCTCGGAATGCGTGCAACTCTGAATGCATGAAAATTCGATTGTGAATTGTTGGGGGTAAAGAATCGCGTCGAGCAAACGGTGCTCGGCCACCGAAGTGGATTAAATTGGCTCGACACGATTCTTTCGAAATCATGATTCTTTTCTAAATCTAAACTCAGGGAACATCGAGGGAGGAGCGTGACCCACCGTTAGAAAGGTTTCAACCTCAGCTATAACATTTAAAATTTAAAGAAAAAGCATTATCTAGTTTAAAAAGCATAGTCTAGTGTCACAAAAGTTGTAGTACTCCACGAGAGGTTATCAAAACACCAAAAATTTTCAAGTTCTGACAATTAGAACCGGAGATATGACCATTTGAAAATTGAATGTTTGACCCCTTCTAGTTCAGGTCAGGTTGGTCGGGGTACCCTAATGCCGACTTCAGAGACTGGAGGTTTAGCCCAGTTTCCGTAGTTCTCAAAAATCTAAATAACAAGCAATTTTATTGATTTTTCAAAATCGAATGAATCATTTGCCCTTATAATCTAATCCTAAACAACAATTTCCTCAAATCTTGCCGGAAAGAATTTAGAGGAACTAATCCATATGGCTAAACCTCAGGTCTAAAGCCCGTATAAGTTTGCTACTGATCGAAAGCTCTTAGGCCCAGCTATAACATAATACAATTTGATGCCATAGGGGCTGAGTTAATGAGGAAACAAAATTTGGGGGTATTCCAAAATGGCATAAAGGGGGGGGATGGATCTGACATCACCTACTTCTAGCCACCTATCGACATTTAACCTTTGCCTAAAACCGCTTGTCGATATCTCTTTCCGTTCTTTCGCTAGAAGTGGTTATACGACGAACGGGACCGACGGGACGTCCACGAAAATCGTTTTTTAGCACACATGATATTCGTGATCTATTAATGTCAAAACGTGTAAATTCAAAGTTTGGGCCCGATCTGTCGAGGTCGCATTTCACCTGTGACCACAAAAGCTGAGATTGTAAAGAATCTCAGCTAAACATAAAAATAGGTTCTCAAAATTTCTTTTAATGGTTCTTTTTAATAATAATAAATGTGAGTGAGTGCGTTTCGTATAGAGAAAAGTGTCGTGATAACTATAAACAAATTTTCCAACCTTGAAATACATGTTTTTATTTACTTTTGGGGGTATTTTTTAGGAAACATTTTTTTTGTACAATAGTTTTTGCTTTTCTAAAGTGTTAAATCGTTCATCCTGGTTAAATAAAACATATCCCTATCTTTGTAGCTTCTATCATTTGTATAAAATTCGAAGGTGAAATCAGGATGTGAAATTGACAGTTTCATTCCATCGCCATTGATGGCTGTCGAATCTTGCCGATGAGGGCTAAAAGTGGTTGAAAAGTGAGCCTTCCAAAGTGGCTGAACTTTGACCTTCAATAATTCAAAATGGCGAATTTTTCGGTTATAGGTATGTTTGACCGAAATGTTCGCCAGGACCAGCTCTAAAACATATCCAAAAATCATTGAAAAAGCTTGGGCCAATTTTTTGCAAAATTGGGAAAACCTTATTTTTGACCTATTTTTGAGGGATAGGGAACGTACGAAAGGGGAGGGGGGGAGTACAAAGGTTGGGTACGAGATTATGTCATTTGAGGAGGGGTCATAGAAGACCGTAAGTCGATATCTCTTACCGTTTAAGCTCCAGAACAGTGAGAAGTTGAAAAAAAGTCGATTAACTGCTCTCTCTTTGAGTTCGATTAGTAAAAATGCTCAAACATTTAAATTCAAAACAAAAAAATAGTGTTTTTCGACTCGCTATACATAGCAGCAATAAAATACAACTAACTTTGCGGCTCATTTATTTCATAAATCGTGAAAAATAGCGATTTCAATATACGTGTCGAGAAGTGGGGCACTGGCGAGAAGTGGTGATTCCACCCTACTAATACCAAATTATTTTATTGTAACTTTTGCAAAATAATGACGTAAGTTTTTCCTAAACAACTTATTCTTTTTTTTTGTATATATAATTTCTTACGATATCCGAAGGCTGACGTACACATAACATTTGCTTTGGCATATTTTGCTTCATGGGTCGGGGAAAGCGCGCTAGCTTCGGACGACTTAAACTTTAAACTAAACAATTAATTTTAACGTGTTTTAAGTGGCCCAATATAACATTATACATTTTATTAATAGCTAATTCAATGCCTCAAATTTCAAGAAAAGAGCTATGGGTGAAATCCATAAGAAACATAGAAAAAAACTGAGTTGTCCGAAGCTTGAATCGTCTGAAAGTAGCGCGTTTTCCCCTACTAATTTACAACAAAACCAATTGTGTTGACTACTCTTTTTCGCATGGCTTGTTTTTGTTTTTAGAGTGAAATATTTTTTATCCTATTTGGGTTGGTGGTCATTTTCAATTTAATTTAGCAGAAATTTATACATTATCGTAAAATTTAAGTTATTCTTACGTTGAAGGCTATTACCATTTTTTCAAAATGCGTGACAAATGAATAACTTACTATATTCATGCATTTGCAAATTTGATTTGTAAGAGAGGTAAGAGATATTATCAAGGATTGTATTGTGTTAATTAAATGTCCAAATAAGCTCAATGGCTCAATCAAAACATCTGAAATTAATAAGCTCATTAAGATTGTATTGAAAGTAATTGTGTGGTCTCATTGGAGGTTTATGCTCCTTAAAAGGATGCTCCTATACAAAATTTAACGTTACATTTTGTCTGCTTTTTGACTCTCGGTACGCTCGGTACAATACAAAAACGTAGAAAATCATTAAGAGTCAATGCAAGGAACCCACCTCTGTGTGGTATAGATTTAAATGCGGGATAGAGTGTTTGGAGAATGATGGAAATTTTGAGTAAGGCATGAGATGGATCTTCTCCCTTTCTAAAGTTTGTAAAATATCAAAACCCCCCCCCCCACGCCCGGCTTTTGTCGTTGGGGGGGGGGGGGGGTTTGGAAAAGCAAAAGCACACAGTGAGTTAAATTGAGATTCCCGATAGCATGATATTAAATTTTATTACAATAGAAAGAGGAAAATATGGATGATATCATATGGTATGATGGTATAACGTACAGTTGTCTTGTGAGAGTCACTGAGGAATTTTCTATCCTTGCTGAATCCATGTCACGATTTCTATGCTGATAACAACACACTAGAGGCAATATTTGATACATTAGCAACACTTGAACTATGAGGTAAAATTTGTAGAATGCCATCGTGATGATATTATCGCTACACACTCTTCGGCGGTTCACTTCCGTTTGCACAAGGCCCCTCGTCAATAGTTTCCCAGTGAATAATCAAGTAAATTGCTGAAGCTCAACTTTGCATAGAGCACATATACTTTGAAGTGTTGACAAACGTTCAGAAAATTGAATTTACATTCGATTCAGGTAGAATAACTCACTTAAATCTCTGGGATTTTCACATACTGGACTTTTATTTGACTTCAAGTGCAATCAACTTTCACAATGATTCTCCCGCATTGATGTGTTTTTGCCATTGAACACCATTCCCTATAGCCGAAGAATGCCAATCGGTGGCTCAATCATGACTGAAGTAGTCCAAAGGTAAAGCATTTCTTATCGCAATGACCGAAATATTTACCACTTGCCCCTCCAAGATGTTATTATTGTTGCACTATTTGCTGTAAATCGGTCTTTCAAACTTGGGATTCTTGTAAATTCGATTTATGTCTGAATTTGAGGATGGTGTATGCCACAATTTTCAGTAAAAATTTGTAAGAAAATGAAAATTCAGAGGGTCTATTGGTGGAATTTCAATGTGGCTTTCGTAACGGGCACAGCACTACAACCGTACTCCTTCGTGTTCAACACGACATTTCTACATCTCTTGACAGCCGCAAGTCTGTCGTTTTGCTTCTTCTAGATTTTTTCAAGACATTTGATAGCATATCTCATGACCGTTTTTGCCACAAGATTTCCACACTTTTTGAATTCTCTTCATCTGCCGTATCTTTGGTGCAGTCCTACCTCATTGGGCGAAATCAGAGGGTCCATGTTGGCAACAATATATAGAACCCTGCCTACATACATTTTATGGTGTTGCTCAGGACTCACTCCTAGCCCTACTGCTATTTTCACTTTTTATAAATGACTTACCTGGCTATGCAAGCCATTGTGAGGAGGCGTCGACCTCAAAGACCTAGGACAAGGTAGCTGAATCAAATTCAGAATCTTGCTTTGGAGCGCTTTGGGATCGAACCTGAACATCTTCCTGAAGTGGTGGAAGATCGCCAAGCGTGGGCTGCTAAATTGGATGTCATGGGTTCGCGATCCCAATAGGGACAAGCAGTTGAAAATGCTGATGATGATGATGATGATGATGATGATAGATGACTTACCATCTGTCCTGTTCAATGGCTATTATTATCGTGGGGGAATTGCCGTTTAGCTTCAGTGGAAATTTTCGGAGGGAAGCTCCGTCCGGATGCGGTAACACAAGCTGTGTAGTCTTGAACCCAAAAGATCAAAAAACTCACTCTTCTCCAGAGCTTTCGACACGCTCCGTGTCTTCCTCAGTGGTCGAGTGATGTCAAAGATCACTGGGTTTCGTTATTTGGGGGATCCTACAAACTTGGCAAAGTTGTGTCCTGATGATTGAAGAGTGTTTGGTGCTGTGTCTCCGAGATATTTGTATGAGCACCCTAGAATCTTCCCGCCAAGTTTGTAGGATCCCCCAAATAACGATACCCAGTGATCTTTGACATCACTCGACCACTGAGAAAGACACGGAGCGTGTCGAAAGCTCTGGAGAAGAGTGAGTTTTTTTTTACCTTTTGGGTTGAAGACTCCACAGCTTGTGTTGCCGCGTCCGGACGCAGCTATTATTATCTTTACGCGAATGATCTGCAAGTCCACATTGATGGCGACCCTTGTGATCCAAATCTTACTTTAACTCAAATGAACATAATTCTCTCCCGAATTGAGGCATGGACAAATGGGCCTTGTTTAAGTCCCAATTATTCCAAAAAAGACATTTTGTCACTGACTTGATTCCACTCACTATTCATGAACAAATCATTCCAATCGTTGAGGGTGCTCGCAATTTGGGGTTGGTTTTCTACGCTTCCCTCTCTTAGTGTGACCATATTTCTCACATCAATCAAAGAGTCTACTGCACACTAAGGACTCTGGGGTGATTTCGTGAGGTAACGTGAAGTGGTAACGTTTCGTGAAGAGCTTTTCTTTGATGCCGACTGTGAACCAATCAGGAGGCTTTCTGTGATGTTCCACAATTGTGTCGGGTATGTGTGTGCTCTACGTGCTCG
Organism: Phlebotomus papatasi; assembly: GCF_024763615.1. Lineage (NCBI taxonomy): Eukaryota > Metazoa > Arthropoda > Insecta > Diptera > Psychodidae > Phlebotomus > Phlebotomus papatasi. Next base: position 21,939,696 of record NC_077224.1, read on the forward strand.
TGATTAAATTTCACGATATCGAAACATTTTTGTTGGCTGTGATCTGCCTTCCCTCCTCCGTTTGAGAGCTGTTTTATTCCTGTTTCGTCTGATTACTTCTCGGAGACCGGGATATTCAGCCTCGCTCCTGGCTTTAGGGGCATCAACCAAGCAGCGGCGACTCCTGGTTTCGAGAGCTCACTCGAGGCTGTTTTCGCGTACTCATTTTGTCAGGAGTTGTAATCTGCAACTCCCTTCCACCGAACGCTAGGACGTCAAAGGCCAGCATTTCTGGTGCCTTTCAGTCGCGGTAGAAAATTTTCCCTATTTCTCTTTTTTTCTCTTCTCTATTTCAATTTTCTGATTTAATCCTGTTTTGATTTTTTTTCTATCTAATCAGACATTGTACGAGGGACGAACCCTAATTATGTTCGATTTAAGACAAATAAATAAATTCTAATTCAAAATTCAAATTATTTATTTAAAATATGAATAAGGTAAAATGGAGTAATTCGGAATCATATCTATTTTGGAATTTTCGGATTTTTTCACTGTTTTGGATGGTCAAAGAAAAAAAGAAAACCACTGAGAAGTAAAAGACGTTACATTCGAGAGTATTTCTTCGTTCTTTTTTTCCTTTTGCCATCTAAAACTGTCAGGAAAAATTGTAAAATATTCCAAATTACTCCATCTTACCCTAGAAAAGATGGGGCAAAATAATGCAGCTCAACTGTTTTTCATAACTTTTTATGAAATGAATATTAAGTAAAGACGTTTTATTTTCATGTAACATGGCGCAATTCTTAAATATTTAATTTTTAATTAATAATCATTAGTGTATAATTTTACAAATTTGTATAAGGCTGTAACAGCCATATTCTCTCTTATATCTGGAACGAACGGCAATTTTGAATGGACTGCGGGAAACAACTGATAATAGAGTATAATTTAAAAAGGCGGACACTTAAGGCTTCTGTAAATTTGGAACAATTTTCTTCAAACATTTATCTTTTTGACGAAATTTCCACGATTCTTTATACGAAAATACGGGTGATTTCCTTCCAAAAGGCGCTTTTTGATTTTGACTACATTGGTCAAACAGATTAAGGTATCTACACATGGAAGCAATTTTCATCAAAAATTGACTTTTTGAAAGAAATCGTCTGCACGCTGTAGGTGGAAACGTCAAAGTTCTGTCAAAAATGCTATTTTTGACGAAAATTGCTTCTAATGTGTAAAGGCTTTTAAACTGGGAAAATTATCTAAATTGGGAAACAGTTGAACTTTATATGATTTTCATAGTCCGACTTTCTTGTTATCCGACTTTCCATCCCTGTCCCACTAAGTAAACTCCTCTATGTAAACTAAATATAGTTCTTAATATTATCATCTCAAATTAAAAGGTTTTTAAACCGGTCAATTTGACCGGTCGCCAACTATCATGCACTATATAAAGCTCGAATACTCTGTCTAAATTTTTAAAATTGAATATATGAATAATTTACCGTTACTGAAAGTAAAAGCTCCATAGAATGCTGCATTGAGTTACTCTTATTGAGTTAAAATGAATTGTGAACATTGTGAATGAATGTCTGTTGATCACTGCCACGAAAATTCAACTTTTAATTATAACTTTCCATTTAGGGAAAGCACAGAAAAAGTTTGTATGCAAGCTCTAAAATTGACTAGTAATCTATCAATGCTAAAAGCATGCCCCCCGTCGATTTACGTGCTCCATAAAATGCTTTTTTTCCCTCCAAATTGCACATTTCCATCCACTCATCAATCTGCCGGAAGGGCGCATGGGGCTGAAAAAAAAGTGTCCCCGGAAGAAGGAAAGAATATTAATTTTTTGTCATATGGTAATATAGTCTATACCGCGAAAGGGGAGTGAGAGGGATGAGGCAATCCCTTAGCCATGAATCTTCTTCATGCGAGTGGGAAAAGCTCAAAAAAGCGTAAATATAACAATTGCCATTTGTCTAATATTCTCATGGTGTTTTCTGGAATTTTTCCGTGCTTTTTGATTGTAAACAATGGTGGGAAAGGGGGGGGGGAGAGGCAGCAAAGGCTGAAAGAATTGTTGAGAGATTTTTCATTTATTTCATGTTTCTACACAAACACATACACCATGTTACATTAAACAGCCTGGAGAACATTTTTTTTTCTGCGTGCTCAGGCTCTGAGGGAGGAAGACAGAAAAAAAGTGCAAAATTTTGCTTTTTCCGTCATCCCTTCCTCAGAGCCCTTGTCCTACCGCCCCATAAAAGCTCTAAACCGAAAAAGCTCCACTCGTGTATGTACAAAATGAGATCATTCTCATGTTTTAAGGGAATGTTTCACTTCCTCTGTTATTTTTCTTTCCTCGAGACTCGTTCGGTTCGTTTTTTTTTCTGTCCTTCTTTCTGGATGTGTTATTGCTCACCCATCATCGCTTACCAGACACACATTCACTTCAGAGGAAGTGTCTGATAATGCAAAACCCTCTGTTATGTGAGTAGAGATAAAATGAGGACAAATTTTCCCCCAAAATGACATCCAAAAAGTAATATTACGTCCTCAAGTTGAGAAACTTTCAGCACACAATATTTTCTCGGTGTCAAAGAGATTTTCAAAACACACTGTTGAAATGGATAAAGTTCTTCTAAGAAAAGATATAGAAATACTCTCAGATTATTTTAATTCACACAGAAGATTTGCATCTGCTTTCGCAGCATCTCATTATGCTAGATTTTATCCCGTAAAACTAATTGAAATGTTAGGGTGTAGTCAGAATTTATGGCCACATTACCCCAGTAGCAAAATTTTACATCACCAAATATTCTATAAATTTCTCGCAGCTAAGAAGACGCTTCTGACGTGAATATTACGTTATACTGGCATTAAATTCCAAGGACAGATTGTCCTATTAAAATAATAAAAATACAGTGCAACGCCAATAGAGTAAATACATGAAAAAATTAAATTTTTTTAAGGGGTACAATCAATTTTGGAGTCGGTTTGTGGAATCTTTGTCTTTTCCATTTTGTTTTTTACACTTTTGATTTTTCCCAGTTTGTCTTTGTATAATCTTTGTCTTCGGTAATTTTTGTTTTTTGCAAACTTTCTCTTTAGAAATCTTGTCTTTCATATATTTAAAAAAATATATATTTTATTAAATAAAATAATGATATTACAATGGTGTTTTTTGAAATTTTTAGTTTTGTCCTTTGGGACAAAGGGAAATTTTCTGTGTTTTGGGAAATTTTTAGTTTCGTCATTTTGGGCAAAAAGGGAAATTTTCTATGTTTTGGGAAATTCTTAGTTTCGTCATTTTGGGCAAAGAGAAATTTTCTATGTTTTGGGAAATTTTTATTTGTCATTTTGGGAAAATGGAAATTTTCTGTGTTTTGGGAAATTTTTATTTTTGTCATTTTGGGAAAATGGAAATTTTCTGTGTTTTGGGAAGTTATCAGTATCGCCAGTCGAGACAAAGGGAAATTTTCTGTGTTTTGGGAAATTTTTAGTTTTATCCTTTGGGGCAAAGGGAAATTTTCTGAGAAAAGGGAAATTTTTGGTGTGCAAAATGTGTGACAGACAAAATTTCCGATAGTTGTGCAAAATGTTTGAAAGACAAAATTTCCAAAAGACAAAAATTACCGATGACAAAGATTCCAAAGACAAGCTGGGAAAAACAAAAGTGTAAGATACAAAATGGAAAAAACGAAGATTCCCGATCTCTTTGGAGTCTAAGGGTCCCTAGCTATAAATCTAAAAAAAAAATCTCAAAATGGTCATAATTACATTTCAAGTGGGCGGAAGTGAAAGGTCTCAAAAAGCACAACAACTTTCTAGAACATTTAAACTTCGTAGCATCAACACTAGGTTTTCCACAGTCGAAAAACCAATTTTCATATTACATAAACTCAAATATGACGACTCCTGCTCAACCGATTTTGATGATTACTTCGGCATAATTGTAAAGGATATTTTTATCTAAAGTAGAATGGTCATAACTATATGGGCGCTGGTTCCGGAATCGCCACAAACGAGAGTAGACGCATTTGGTAGGTATTGATATAGAATTAAAAAATTGACGGGATCTAGATCGATAAGCTCCGGGGGATTGTAAGGAATCTCAGCTAATAAAAATTGAGAACAGTTTTCCACACTGTTCGTATCGAGAACAACGCCTTAGCAATTTTCTTATAAATTTCATTTATTATGCCTTCAACACACCTTTTAGCTCGATAACATTTTATGAAATCAAAATTTGAATCCACTTCTTTCTCAAAAGATTTACATGTGTTTATCTCACTCTTTCGGACTCAGAATTGGACTGAACTAAATTTGATTTAGTGTAATGTTCAAAAGAAGAAGAATAGTGCAAAAGAGTAGGAGAGACATTATGCAAAACTTTTAAGGACGAAAGAGATGTAAATTTTGATCCTATGAAATTTTCCTGATCTAAAAGGTGTACTGGAGCCAATACAAATTTCATTTTCTCATTTAATTTGTTATGAAATTCGCTTAGCTGACGACTAACTGGCATGCAAGTGTCAGAACAAAACTCGATGGATGGCGCTTGTCCCGATAGGAACAGTTTTTAAAACTGTTCGCAATTTTTATTTTCCCGGTCAAAATTCCGAAAGCCAAAATCCCGAGAGCCAAAATCCCGAAAGCCAAAATCTCGCCGAAATCTTAAAAGTGTCATAGCTATTCCCATGATTGTACACGCGCTTTGCTGGAGGCAAAGGGAAATCTTCGGTGTCTTGGGAAATTATTCTAAACATTTTCCTCCATATAATTTCATCCCTTTGAGGATTTTGTACATTCGGAATTTTGGCTTCCGGGATTTTGGCTTTCGGGATTTTGGCCTTTTCGGGATTTTGGCGTTCGGGATTTTGGCTTTCGGGATTTTGGCTGCCACCGTTTCTTTCATTCATTCATCAATGGATTCTTGGAAATCTGTTGGATTTCCAAGAACTTTGACAACACTTTCTGATTTTTTCTGAGACAATTTGTAAACTATACTACGATTCCTTCCACTTCTTAATATAAAATCTTTTAAATTAAATATTTTTATTTGGTTTGTTTCCCTATTTGATTTTCGCTTTAAATCATCGAAAAATTTAATATTTTGACTGGCATGCACACATTAATACAAATGCACGAGATAGAGCTCACCGTGAATTAGCTTTTCGCATGATCTTTTGGTCTACTAGAGATTAAATTAAGTATGCCAAATTTCGGCATAGTTGCATGCAAGCGCCAAAGTTTCAAATTTGAAATGTAATGTGTTTAAAAGAAACTGACTTTTTTCATTCCATCTACTTTAGGCGTGTTGCTTAAAACCTTGTAGACAGTTTATCGTCTTTATTTACTTTAAAATTATTCTTAATACATTTTGAAATGAATAAAAATATAGACATAGCTTTGGTGCCCTATTCCGGCCACCTTCATTCTCATAGTTTCTTGCCCTTCGGGAATTCTTCTAATATCTTTTTCACGTCATCTCGTTTGTCGAAGCTACATTTTTTGTCATTCTTTTGCATTGTATAATCTCTAGAGTATGTAAAAACTAAATATTTATGGAAATTAGAGGAACAAACAAGGTGGCCGGAATTGCAAGCTGGCCGGAATTTGGCACACTTACCCTAACTACTCTCTCTTAGAGGTCGAGCAGTAAAATATTAGGTCGATCAGACTTACAGACCATCCAGTCGATCCGCTTATAGATCCGTCCTTTCTCTCACTGTGTATATTTTTAAAATAATATACAATATTTCTTCATTTGATAAAATTCCCATTTGAGGTTCTTAATTAGGCTATTCCTAGTATATGTATATGAGCAGTTCCTTTTAATTATTCATTCATTTGAACTGTAGATTTAGCAATATCCCAAGGTATGTACTGGTCAAAATTTATGCCACAAGCCTATATAGTCTTTAGCTAGGCCATAAATGATAAAATCCAAATTGAGCATTTTTGGCGGCTATTTTACCTGATAAATTCAGACTTGGCACATGCATTTAAAATTTGTAGTAAATTAAACCTTGGAATTAAATCACTAAATTATGCAAATTTTTTTAGAAATGAATTGAATTTCTGCAAAATTCATTGAATTTATTGAATAATTTTCGTACATTAACAGTTTAACTCAATTTGTTGTTGGCAAAAAGTGGGAAAGTTTCACAGGAGAATTACCACGACATGATTAACCCGATGCAAGAAGTGTTTATCATCAAGTCATATCCAACTCTCCATGCATAAGTACTAAGTTGCAAATTTGCTCAACGTTGAAGCATCTTTTCACGTACCGCAAGCTTTCTGTCTCCCTTCAACTTTTCCATAGGGTTTGTTTTGTAATTAAATTTTCATTAAATCGATTTGTAAGTTCTTCAACTCGCATAAACAAGCATGGATGAAGCAAGCATTATCAATATCACATAACTAACTCCTGTTGCGTAAATGTTTCCTCTTTAACCATCTGAGCGGTTTTAGCACAGTCTTATCGATACTCTGCAACAATTTGCAGATTGTGCCGCTTTCTGAAGTTTAGTGGTAAATTTTCGTATTAATTACCAATCGATTTTATTGCAACAGATATACAGAGCAGTATATAATGGTAAACCCAGAAGCCGATACCCAAGCTTTTAGAATGTTGAGGCATTGAATTAAAGCAGTATACTATGAGAGAATGCTTTTGGGCTTTTTGGGTTGATGAAAGCTTTATCACTTGATATCCTTTGACTATATATAGTTTGGATTAGATGGCACAAGTTAATTAACTTTTGCTATTGTTGCCATCGATTATTTATTCCCGCGCCAACGCGTCTTTTTTGAAAGCTCAATGAATCTAGTTTTTGCACGCCCCAATATTCAATGCATGTATAGTATGTGCCCTATATGTTGTTAACATCAAATACCATGATGAAATATGAAGTTTTTGCCCACGTCATCCACTTTGAAAGTTGCTAAAGTTGGATTTTTTTCTCACTATGTCAGTCTCTAACTATTAACTTGCGCACATTCTCGATATGGAGTTCAGGGTATACTAAAAAAAGAGCCCCCAAATGCAATATTCCAATATTACCTTTGGCTGTAAGGCCTTGCAAAATTGACAAAGCTCCTGTTCATATTTTATAGTGGATTTTTCGATGTATATTGCATGCAGATTAAATCTAATTCTTAACAAAAAGCTATTGTAATTGAAAAAGTATTTGCAGATATTTTGTTATTATTTATTTTGCTTCCATATTTTATTAATCTGATTTTTAAGGTAAATGTCATCACAGTGTTTTACTGTGCATACCATATCAAACGGTTTAAATACCGTTGGCAGATTCTCAGTGACCCCCCTTTTAGTATCTTTTGCCCTGATATGCTTTACATACCAATTACATACCTAGTTTATCGTATCCAATGGAAAACATTAAACTAAATTGAAATTAAATTAAATAATTAAAGAGATGGCAAAACGTCCCAGCTTCGTGGAATGCTTGAACTGACGAACTTTGGTGCTTACTGGTCTACTAGAGATCAAATTGATTCATAAATCACAAAATCATTTGAAAATAAAAAAAAAATCGGTACTAAACCGATTCATTACCGATGACGACCGATGCAGCTAGGATCGAAATTACAATACTTTTCCAAAAAATCCAAATTTAATCAAATCGGTTGAAAAATTGGCCCTCCAAAGTGGTTGATTTTTGACCTTCAGTAATTCAAAATGGCGAATTTTCCGGTCATAGGTATGTTTGGGCGAAATGTTGGCCTGGAGTAGCTCTAAAATATATCCAAAAATCATTGAGAAAGCTTGGGCCAATTTTGAGAAAAACTGAAAAACCATTATTTTTAGTGAATATTGATTATTGGGGATGTAAAATTATTCAAAAATCGGTACGTAACCTGTTCATTACCGATGAAAACCGATGCAGCCGCGTTAGAAATTGCAATAACTTTCGCAAAAATTCAAGTTTAACCAAATCGGTTGAAAAATGAGCCTTCCAAAGTGGTTGACCTTTGACCTTCAATAATTCAAAATGGCGAATTTTCCGGTCATAGGTATGTTTGGGCGAAATGTTCGCCTGGACTAGCTCTAGAACATATCCGAAAATCATTGAAAAAGCTTGGGCCAATTTTGTGAAAAACCGAAAAAACCAGGTTTTGGAGGGAATAGGGAAGGGGGGGAGAAGAAAAACGTCTAGAGATATTGTTTTTTATTGGGGTCATCGAAGACTGAAAGTCGATATCTCTAACCGTTTAAGCTCCAGAACGGTGACAAGTTGAAAAAAAACACGATTATATAACTACTCTCTCTTCGAGTACGAGCAGTGAAAACAGGCAATATAACCAACTCCCTAACTCCTTAGTCCACTTTATGCACTTAAAATGTTATCAAATCTAATATCATTTATATCATGTTCAAAGTCTTATTGCACCTCTTATGTCTCTAATTTCTGATATTCACTGTATGCTTGAGCTTTTAACTCTCAGTGGTAATAATACGTGCTTCATTGAAACCCGTTGCCACTTAATCCCATGCCTATGCCCTGCTCTGTCTCCTTCCCTTACCTTACCAAATGAGATCAATTAATTTTGTTCTTTATGCATCGGGCTGAAATTTTAGTATGTTGTAGCCTTTGATTATACCTATCAAACAAAAAAAACCTTAAGTCGATCTAAAACCCCTGACCCGAGCTATAAGGGGTCAAAGTTCGAAAATTAACCGGCCTCTATCTCCGGTTCTAATTGATATTTTGACCTAAATTTTGTGTTTCTGATTTCACCACAATGAGCACATTCAGATGGAAATTCAAAAAGTCACCACAGGTGGCGCTGTGATAGCGTTAAAATTCATCAAAATTCAAACTCATTTTTATCCAAAACACCATTGTGCGAGTTAATCAAATTTTAGAATGTTGTAGTCTAGGGTATGAGGTTTCCAAAAAGTGGCGTAGGTTCGCTGTGGTTGTAATAGAACCGAAGATATGTGGGGTCAACCAATTTTGAAGTATGAGGGCGTAAATGAAAGATCACACAAAATGCTACAACTTTCTAGAACATTTGAACTTCATGGGACCAACACCAGGGGCGCCACAGTCAAAAAACCAATTTAAATATCACATAACCTGAATTATCTCGACTGTCGCTGAACCGATTTTAATGATTACTTTGACATTATTGTAGAGGACATTTGTGTCTACATTTCTATGCATAATTTTCCGCTCAGACTACGCTATCTCTCCGATTTTGCCGTTTAAGCGTGAAAAATTGAATTTTCTCATAATAACGCTTTGAAACCACTCAGTTACTAATTTGACTGCTTCTACTCACCCAAGACATTTAAAATAGGGTTTTAAATGGAAAGTCTCACAAAATACAACATTTCTTTGATATAGTTGAAGTTCAAAAAATGAACACTTGGGGCGCTCTCTGGTCGAAAAAACGAATTCAGAAACAAACAACCTCGATTATCTCGGCTTCTGATTAATCGATGAGGTCAAGTTCTTTGGCAAAATTATAGAGAACATTCTGGTGTACATTTCAGACATATATCACTTTTCTGTCACTCCATCCAAATCCTTGATATTTTGGTTTTAATACAAAGTTTGTATACAGTAGAGCCTCGCTATAGTCCATATTTGGTTTCAGATTTGACACTTGGGTCGCACTATAGTCCATGTAATTTTTTAAAATTATCAATGACTTTTAGTATTGAAATTGCTCGACGGCTTCCACGTTCTTTGCGATTGTGGTACTTGTCCTCGCTCTCTTCATTATGGATCACAATTATCACAACTACTCAATGAAGTTTGCCAAAAATATTAAAATAATTATGACAAAATTTCACGTCGCGTACTAAAAAACATAACCTAACTTAAAATCAGTGTTTTGAAATCAACGGTTGATAAATTGTGGACTATAGAGCGATGGTCTATAGCGGGGCTCCACTGTAATTTCACGAATTTGATTCAAAATAACTGAATGGCGTCTCCCAACTTCAGCTCTAAATCGAATTTGCATGCATTCCGAATTAGCTCACATTAAGAATCTCACCTACATAAGCCGGTTAGGATTATCTGTCCCTTTTTCTGTTAATCCATTGAATATATCAGATATTTTTGTTCCAATGCAAAATTTGCATTTATTAGGATACTTAACTGACAATAGAGGAGACTAGGGCAAAATTAGTCACGGATGGTATTGAATTTTGGGATGCTATAGTTTGCCTTACAAAAAATATTGAGAAAGCGATAATTTTATCGAAGTAAACACGCTCCTCCTTATTCTTTAAATTATTTAAGAACCTGTTACTAACATTTTTTGTGAATTATACGTAATGAAACATTTCATTTGCTGACTATTTTGCCTCAGTCTCCGCTATCTATATTACTTTTTCCATTTTCAATTAAATAAATGTGATTTGCAGACAACCTGATTGTTTATGGTAAGAATCTTAATTTAAGAAAGACTATTAATTTTTAACGATTAATTTCACGACCATTAGGGGAAAGTGGGGCACCTTTGAAATTGGGATTTTTCTTCTATGTTTAAGTGGAACTGAGCCATATCATAATGTGATTTAGCTTTTCAATCTGTTTGTGCAACTAAGTTATATCAAGATAAGGCTCAACTTTATTTTCAAAAGAGCCCCACTTCTCCCTATAGTGATAAAATCAATTAATTTATCGAAAACAAAGTTTTTAAGTTGAGCTTACTGTATCATTTTTTAATGAGATGTGGATGATATTAGGGCATCTAATTTTATTTTCTCATCATAAATGATTAATTCTAAAAGTCACTCCACCTAAGGTCTCTTATTACAGTAAATTATTAAATTTGTGTATTTACGTAGCTTTGCCGGTGTTCCCCTAATTAGTGTACTTTGAAAGTTTGCAAGTCTTTTATTCATGCTGTTTGACGGCCTCTTTTGGTCAAAGAGGCAAACTTTATGGTGTGTATTATATTTGTAATTCGACCGGAGAAGATGAGAAAAGTGTCGAGAGTAAGGACACCCTAATGTGCGATGCATGAAGCCAAAAAGCTGCATCATGTGTGGGTGGCTAAATCATTTGTGTGAACATGCTTCATTTAGCTTTTACCAACAGTGTTACATCAACAGTGAGACAGAAGAGTTTATATTAATAATTACGGACTGGTGAAGGGTGAGACCAAAAGTACAACACTAAGCCAAAACGAGAAGATTTCTTTTTTTTTTGATATTAAATCCCTCGGAGCTTTGGATCTCTTCTCTCTTTTGTTCACTCGGACCAGATCAAGCCAAACCCAAAAATCCAATAGAATGAGCACAACGATAAAATCTAATGATGTCCGTTTTGATTTCAATGAAAATGGATCAATTTATCTTTTGGGATGTCGATAGACGCAAAAATCATTATCATCATTGTCATCGCACGCACATTGCTGAAATACAGTGCCTGAAGAAAATGCCCATTCACACACTTTAATGATATTGCTCTGTTCTGTTTTCTTTCATCAAATGTACAACCCCTGCTTTACAAGATGAAAAAAAAAAATCAATTTTCAACACTTTTCCATAATACTTTTTCGCACTCAGAACTTCTTTTTGTAGTTAATTGAAGAAAAAGACCGAGAAAAAAATCATGAGCGCATCTCTAATGGGTAAAAGAATACTTGAAAAGTCGCAAAAGTTTCGTACGCTCGTTATTATTTCACCGCTTCATGGTTTTGAGTTTATAATGTTTAAAATTTTCAGCAATGCAGAAGAGTCCCAGAGCCAAGTTAAGAAGAGAATATTGTCAAATGAAGGTAGAAGTCTGATTGGACACATTTTAGATTAATGTTTAAAAAAATCGTAATTAAATCAAAAATTTTCTAAAAATTATATTTTTTTAGAATTTGATAAAATATTGTAATCTTTATTTTTCTAAAAAAGACATGACCCTATTTATGCATTTAAAGATAATCTATTTTTTTTTATATATATAAGGGCGTCTAACTGGTAGTGCAATTTTCGGCAAAAAAGCAATTTTCGTCAAAAAATGCTCTTTTTAAGAAAATTGTCCGCACTTCTGTAGGTGAAAATGTCAAAGTTCTGTCAAAAATGCAATTTTTGACGAAAATTATTGCTCCAAATGTGTAGAGGCCTTAAGAAAAATGTCGAGATATTTTGTTCGTCCATCTTTTATTGACCAAAGAGACAAACGATTAGAGATATTGATTTGGATTTTATCGAATACATTTGAAAGTAATCATAAATGACATGGGTCCCAAAACAGTGAACAAATTCTCAAAGTCGGTGGTTAATAATTTTGACAGATGTTTTTACGAAGCTGCAAAATACAATTTTCCTGAGCTGCAAAGGTGGTAATTTTTGTGACTTTTCCTCCACCCACAAAAACGACCCCCTTCGAGCAAAAGATTTTCACGGTAAATATTAATCCTGGTAAACCTTCTATAACTTGGAATAGTTGTTTTTTCGAAAAGACAAAGTGTGAAAAACTGCATAAAATATTACACATCTGAATTACGATTTAAGGCCCATTTTTTATTTTTGCCTTTTGGATCCAGGAAAAAAGGCCTAGGCTTCCAAGTTTGTCAGGAAATCTGAGATGCTGGACTAGGTATTAGAATATATATGATCATATAGATGAAATTTATTTATTAACTCAAGAAAATCAACTTTTACGAAGTTGCAACATTACGAAGCTGCAAAACCTTCCCTTAGTATTCGTTTTGTGTTCAATATCTTAAATAGATAGATGCATAGATGTGTTTATTTTCATTTCAAAAGAATTTACATTCCGTAACTGACTATATGATTTTTGTTTTTTTTTTTCACCTTATTCTAGATTGAGTGCAACCAATCCTTACGAGATACAGTCAGTGTCAATAGTTTGTTGCCTAATGTATATTTAAGAAACTAAAAGGAAAAAAATAGAAAAAATTACCTTTCCACTTTTTTCTTTTTGCCAATTAGTTCCCTGTAATCCGTAGATCTTATCTATATTAATTAAATAATTTTGTTTCATTTAAAAAATAATTGTTTTTTTTTGAGAAATCAAAAGTTTGTTGCCTCATTTGAAAAAGTCACTCAAACTATTTAAAATAGAAAATGACCAGTGATAAGCCCAGAAGGAGAATTCTCTAATTTTCATGGCATTGTCACGCGTGAGTTCGAAATCTGACAATGCCAATTGAGTTTTTTTTATCATATCATATGAGTTCGAAAATGCAATTCATTGATTATTTAATGAAATCCCTTTACTTGATGATTTTATGAAAATACAGTACGTCTTGGTTGATTTGTTTAACAAAATTCATTGTCATTTGTATTGCGAGAAATCTCAAATATGTGACTTCTGACAATGCCACGTGAGCTCAAATGGCAATGTCACGGCTACAGAATCGCATTTTCGAAAAAGCTCTCCTAAGATTCAAACCCAATTTGTCATATAGCATTGCCAGAGCGTTACAGAATTCCCCTCCAGATAAGCTTATGGTAGTTGAGATTCTTTACAGGCAACCTCGAAATGTGTTCAACTCGGGGTACTTGCAACTCGGAATGTGTGAAAATTCGATTGTGAGTTGAATTTTAGGGGTAAAGAATCGCGTCGAGCCAATTTTATCCATTTCGGTGTCCGAGAACAGTTTACTCGACGCGATTCTTTACCCCACAAATTCAACTCACAATAGATTTTTCACGCATTCCGAGTTGCAAGCACCCCGAGTTGCACGCATTTCGAGGTTGCCTCTAAAGAATCTCAGTTCCCATAAACTTATCTGGGCTTTTTTAACGTTTGCGAGAGTAAAACGTCACAAATTATCCGAAGACTGACAAAATTTGTCCCAGCAATTTTGAGAAACCTTCACAAAATCGACTTTTAGAAAGTGATTCGAAAAATACATTTCTTTCGAGATAGAAGAAAATAGTCTTTTGCAATGTTGTAGAGCAGTAAATTTTCTATATGAATATGCTCATTATAAAACGTTTAAGTTTTCTCAGTGCTCGTGAAAGAATTAAATATGCGTTTTGACAAATTTTGCCCCAGTCTCCCCTACACTGATGCGATTTGCCATAAAATTAAACAATTGACAACGCAGACTCTTTCTGGCAGCAACTCTGAATGATTTGACATCTTTTAACTTTTTGTAATTTGTAATTTTTTAACCTAAATTGTATATTATTAATAAATCAGATGATTTCTTATTATTTATCACCACTTTTACGTACCATTGATAACTTTAGAAATGTACATACCTACTATTTGCCTCTCAAATGACATAAACTCAAAATATAACCGGTTTGCACTAAGTTGGTTGCATGTTTTGACTATTTTGAATTACTTATGAGGCAACAAACTTTTGACACCTCAAAAATGATCAACTTTTGGAAAACAATTATTTTTTATATGAAATAGAATTATTTAATTTTCTTTAATATGTACATAGATAGTCGCAAAATTTGGAAATATAATTTTTTCTATCATTTTTTCTTTTTAGTTTCTCAAATATACACAGTAAAAAAATTTTGGCTGCTTTACCATGATTTTCATTGTAAATTTTACATTAAACATGTAATCGTGTGTACTTATACACATTTGTGTAATTTGTACACATTTTGTCTGAGAACTGTGTAATTTGTACACCTTTTATTTGAAAACTGTGTGATTTTACACGAGATATGTAAGAAAATATACAAAACGGTGTAATCATTCCCAGTTGATTACACGGTTTACAATTACATAAAATTTTAAATACACATTTTCAGATTACACGTTTTGTTGAAATACATAATTTGTGTAACTTTACAAGAATAATCGTGGTAAAAAAGCAAACCAACGATTATCCTTGTAATTTTTTTTACTGTGTAGGGTGAAAGGAACGTCTATTGACACTTTAAGAACTTGTGTCAGCACCTATTGACACCTTACTCTGTACCATTTGGGATACGAAATTTGAACATCTCTGTTTATAGTAAAATGTATATTACAGAAAAAACGGTATATTACATATATTTTACTAGATAGATTAAATAATTTTCAACATTTTGACAAAAGTGTCAATAGGGGTTCCTTGTCGAACAGACGTTCCTCCGACCATACATTAGGCAACAAACTATTGACACCCACTGTACATAATTAGCGTTTTATAATATCCAGTAAGATTTGTTTAATATTTTGATTGTACAGTGTCTTAATTTATCTTCTATTTTACATCTCTGTGTTCAGGTGTACATGGCATAAAAAATTCTTTGCAATGTTTCTGAGAAAATCAGCTAGAGGATTAAATATCAACCCAATTGTTTTTGTATCCTGAATCTTTGTTTGTCCTATCAAGAAATACTTTCAGTTCGGGTTAAAGTTCACAAAATCAAAAAAACTTGTGATGCCGTTTGGGAGGTCAGAGTTCAGTGGAAGTGCAACAAAAGTTCACAATGATTTGAAATTAATTTCTTTTCGAATATTTCTTGGGCTTGCTCCAAAGAATGCTATTGCCAAGAACAATCGAGAGCGATAGAGTGAGACGATAAACTGTGCAAACGCACGATTTTCCTAAAGGGTTTATTTTGAACTCTTTCATATAATTTTGTTTGCCCTTCATGGCTTTTTATTTGGATTTTTGAGCCTCGTTCAAGGATAAAAATTTTCATTGGAGTACATCATAAGGCAATGTTATGCTTAAAGCACCAATGTTGGAAAAATATTATATTAAAAAAAAAAATCTCTGTCGACCAATTGATTTTCTCAAACAAAAACACATATTGTTTGACTTTCCTCTCCTTTTTTTTTCGGAGAATTTGGGTGCAAGTTGAAGACCCTTTCTGTGGAGAAAAACATTTCCAGGAAAAAAAATGTTCTACAATGAACTTGAGGATTTGGGAGTGAGTTAATTTTGCGGATAAAATTTCCATTGTCTTTTTCCTGTCGACCGGTATAGAATGGTTTAGCTTTTATATATAGGAATTCATCGAATTTTCTACCATGGGATGAATGATCTGTAAATAAGTTTTCTTCGGCATTTTTCCTTTTCTTTTTTTTTTGCTTCTGCCCCAAAATATCTGCCAATCAACAATTGTTTTCCCTCTATTTGTAGGCACTCGGTCTGCAGAGTCCCTAGAGAAGTGGTTAGCACTTAAGATTTGTGTGTGAGAAGTATAATCCAATAATTTTTTTTTCTTCACAATTTTCCTTGGTACTAAAATAAACTTTTTCCCTGATACAGAAGTCTCTTGGTCGATAAAATCAAATTACATTAAATCAATTCAATTGCATTGAACCATTCCTATCCACTGCAATTCGATACATTTTTTTTCTGTGCCTTCCGATGTTATAGAGGGAAAAATTCTGCACAGCATTTTATGGATCTGGGATAAAAGGAATGAATAGAATTTCACAACTCAATGCCATTGCAGCATACCTCAAACTTTGCATGCGCTATTTCAATTTATTCATATTTTTATTTTTATTTGTTGTTGTTGAATTTTTCAATCGACCACATTTTTTGGCAGTTCGCAAACTTAGGTTATTTTTATCCATCAACTTGTAACATCTTTCCCATCTACCCTACATAATCAAATTGATTGATTTTGTTACTTTAAAAGAATTTTACATCAATACGTGAATTCCCAGAGGAGCATAAAGAAGAAAGTTTTAGGAAATGAAAATAAACTAGAGAGACCATATAAAAAATATTTATTGGAGAATTGCATTTAGGGGATATTGAAAATTTTATCACTGGAAGTAATGTCTAGTTAACTATAAAAGAATATTGCGAAAATATCATTTGACGGGAAAAATTCTTCATTTTGAATTTTTTTCAGCTAGCTTTTAACTAGCTTTTGGGTAATAAAAAATTCTTATCATATTGCAATAAAATTTATAGTTTATGTTTAAAAATACTCTTATTTAAGAAGAAAACACACACTTAAAATTGAGTAGAAAGAGCAAAAACACAACAAAAGCAAAAACATGTCAGAATGTTATTCTTTTTCCTTTGTGGAAAACATTATTGATCACTTACTTGCAAAGAAAAAGTAATAATATTATGTGTGGTTTGTTGAAAATGTTCAAAGAAGATGGATTTTACGAGCTCTGGTTTTATTTTATTTATCATTTTTAACATAAAATGTTTGAATAGATGTAAAAGACAGCTTTGCAGTCAACATGTTAACTTGATACTTAAGAATAATAAAGCCTTTATACGGAATTCAACCCCATTTAGCCATTTGGATAATATATAGCATTAAGCTTGAGTTAGCTTGAAGTATTTTTGAGTTAAGCTCAGTTTTTAGAACGTGACCAAGGTTTTTAACCCTTTAAGAATGACAAATAAACTAAATCCTAGATTCACATTTTTTTTTTTAAATTCTAGGATTAAAAAAAAACACTACACACTCTGAAAAACAGTCTTGTTAAATTGGCGGCGAAATGAATTTTGTTAAAAGTTCATTTGTCTCCTCGATAATACTTTTATTCAGAGTAGTTAAATCAAAATCCGAAATTCTCGTAACTTTACTGAAAAATTCATTGTTTAAATGAGACGTTGATTAGGGTAAAATATACGACAATTGCTAGTCCAGGCGACGACATTACGTAGGGGAGACTGGGGCAAAACTTGGCAAAACGCATATTTAATTTTTTCACGAGCTCTGAGAAAACTCAAACGTTTTATAAAATGAGCATATTCTTATAGGAAATTTACTGCTCTACAGCATTGCAGAAGACTATTTTCCTCTATCTCGAAAGAAGTGTGATTTTCGAATCATTTTCTAAAAGTCGATTTTGTGGAGATTCTCAAAATTGCTGGGGCAAATTTTGTCAGTCTTCGGATAATTTGTGACGTTTTACTCTCGCAAACTTTAAAAATATCAAATTGACATATTTTTATAGGAAATTTATTCCTCTACAACTTTGTCTCTATAACTTTGTTTTGAATGGCAAAATATTTTGTCTTCTTTTTCTTCATTTCATTCGTTTGACAGCTGCATTTCATGGTGGGAAATTTTTCGTTGTCCCACGCAAAACTTTTTAGGAAGAAAACGCAGAAAATACTCTTAATTTCTTTCCTATTTCTAGATAAAATGAGAAACTACTTATAAGAAGTAGAATATTTACGTTAGTAGAAAAAATACGCTATCACATTTTCTTTTCAATTTCAAAAAATGAGTAGGTAAAAGAACAGGAACGGGATCTAATTCATTGACTACGAAAAAAATTGGTGGCGCTGTATTCAATAAGAAGTCACATGATGTCAAAATATGGGGAAAATCCATTGAAAAATGTTTTTGATTTACATTCTTTTATTTTTTTCTATTTTAATTATTCCTTGTAAAAAGTGTAGTGATTTTTTGAAAAATATACTGTCTTTATATACCTCTTAAGTAATTAAAATAATTGAAAGTGGTGCAAAGTTAATTTCAAGGGTGGAAAAAAGGGTGTTTACATCCTCCCCAGAAAGTGTTTACTTCTACCCCAGGTATTTTGTGAAAAGAGAAAAATGCACAGTAACACAAATTTTATTTTTATGGAAAACTCAATTGTTTTCCAGCATTCGCATTACCCTCGATGTATTGCCTATACCCAAGGGTAAAACATGAGCTAAGAGAGATTTTCCAAAAAATCACTGTGTGCATGGAAAATCACCTCAAATTCGCATCTATCGAAAATGTTTGCATGTGCCCCAGTCTCCCATAAGTTTAAGAAGGTTCATCAAGGCTATCTATATTAAAAATTTTAAGTGTCAGTCTCTTTTATTTTAGAAAATAGTAAATATTGAAATTTTCATTTTGACAAATTTTGCCCAGTCTCCCCTAGACCCTATAAGTCTTTCGATAATGTGTTTTATTTATTTCTCGACTCCTTGCCCCCTAAGGCGTCTTCTTACGGGGGATTTCGAAATGCACCCCACTGTGCTATGCACCGGTGAGTCTCGGGAAATCTCCCCTAGTAGTTCATGCCTGAGATAAATTTTCTCCACCCTCTGTTATAAATTCTCCAAGTGTGCTCTAACTATAATAGATAATCTGGAAGACTTTCTATTTTATTTCGAAACGTTTCGAACGCCAATCACACAGTGTTTTACAATTAAAGAATTTGTTAAAGTTAATATTTATGCCCGGTGACGAACACATCATAATGAAGAGGAAATGAGGCACCCATTCTCTATACCAAAACCGTCTTATCGCAGGATTTTATGTCAATATTGTTGCTAAATTAAGAAAATATCCAAAGATTTTATTTTTTCTATAAATCAACTTTATTCTATTTAACTATTTCTTTATTTCTATTTAATGATGTCTATTTAGCAATTCGACCATATTAAGAAGATTAAACGACATATTCAGAAGAGAGATCGATTTTCACTATTTCACCTGCTTTTCGACTTTTGATAACTTTGAAAATAGATCACGAGAAAAACATCTCTTGAAAAACAAAAAAAATGATTTGAAATCGCTTGAAATGTAAAAATATTCGAACATAAACAAATGGAGCTTTCGAAGAGGGAGATTTTAAGCGTCAAAAGATAGGCAAAAATGCACCGGTCTAAAGCTCAGTGGGGAACTTTTGTGAAAAAATGGCGATTTCGAAATAAAATCCCCCCGTTTAGATGCACCCTAAGGGGACATATTTTCGCAGATGTTTAAAAATTTGATGTCTAGAGTTTTTTTTACGTCACGCCGCCTGTTTATATGTCCCTCTGTCCTTTCCGCTGTCGCCAGCTCTAGAGGACAAACGGTTGGAGATAGAGCCTAAAGACCTTCATCTCCAAAACTATTTTTTTGGAATTTCTTGAAAACGCGTCGCATGATTTTTTATACAAAAATACCGTTGAATCATTCCCTAAAAACGGGTTTTCAAGGTCAAAGGTTAAAAAAGCTCTAGTGAATGTATTTCGCAATCGAATGGTATCATATTCGGGCTCATATGAAAAGTTTTGGAATTTTTCACAAGACTGTACCGGTTTCAATTGGTATTGTATTGTATTATATTTATTCTTCATCTTGATTGTGACATTTACCACCTCCTTTGCGGCCATCGCCGTCTTAGCGTTGGTGACCAACCTCAAGAGCCAAAACGATGGAAAAGCTCTATCACGGGTTGTATAATACAAAAGCTCTCTCACGGTTCTGATCCGGTAATCAACGGATTATTAACCGATAACTAATTTTTATCTGAAATTCAATTATGTTACTCCTAAGATATTTTGAGCGTTGTTTTGAGTGATTTACAAATCGGTTTACCTCAGTTGAAAACCGATAAACGATAAATTGATGCGAAAGTACTTTTGAGGTAGGGGGAAGTCTCCATGCCTCGTATGATCTCGTATGAGAGCCAAACAGCCTTACAGGCTTGGCTCTAATCATCTCAGATTAAGCAGCCCAAACTTCCTAGCAATCTTGGGATTGCAAAACATACAACCAGAGAAGGGACTTTCCATCGTTTCCGTCCCGGAGTTGGTTGGGAGCAACGCTAAGACGGCGATGGCCGCAAGGGAAGGGGGGAAGCATTAATCTGATGAATAAATATGAATTGAATTGATGTAATAACTAAACTTTTCATATGTTTCTGAAATCTGAATATATGTGACTCCCCAATATATTTTAAGAACAGGGTACTTTCCCCTAGGTGCGATCGGTCACATTTACAGAGAGATATAGAAAAAAAATGAGTCATTATGAAGCTTGGGATCGAGCCTCAACTGGACAGATTAGTGGCTCTATGTCTGTGAGGTCTCAGGTTCAAAGCTGAACAGCAGCAGAAAAAGATTTCTCATGCCATATCGGCTTTAAAGATTAAATTGTTAAATTTGGAAAAAGTGTTTAATTTAAAATTGTTTAATTTAAAGTTGTTGAATTTCAAGATGTTGAATTTGAAATTGTTGAATTTAAAAATTGTTGAATTTTTATGTGTAAACTCAAAAATTGTTGAATTCTGTTTATTGTTGAATTTTCTTTTCATTTCGAAGATTTTGATTTTTTGCCTTTTTAGACATTTTTATTGGTTTTTCCTGTACTCAGGATCCCCCCTAATGCGAAATGATTACATTTGATGTTCGGACCTTCACGATATACTTATTATGCATATAAATATTCGATGATGTTCTATATGACTTTTGCCCAATGAAAAGCATCTCGACTGAAGTATAAGTCTTAATTGGAAATTCAACAATTTTTACACAACTTTTGTTTAAAAATTCAACAACCTTTGTCTCAAAATTCAACAACTTTTGTTTAAAAATTCAACAACTTTTGTTTAAAAAATTAACAACTTTGGTTGAAATTCACTAGGCTTCACACTATAATAGTGTGAAAACTTATGATCAAACTATAATAGTGTTAATTTTTGATCATGTGACAAAAAATACCACAAAATTGTGTAGTTTTTCACACTATAATAATGTGAAAAACTGTAATCATACTATAATAGTGGTAATTTTTAGAACTTGTCAAACAGTTTTAAATCACGAAACATTGTTGAAAAAATTTAATGACTATAACAGTGAGAAATTTTACATGGATCGCAATTAAATAATTAATTTATCCGATTTCACACTATTATAGTGTTAAAATTTTTAAACATTTTCAAATTAAACAATATTGTTGAAAATTTTTCAACTATAATAGTGGTAATTTTCAATCACGTGACAATAAATTACCAAAATGTTGTGAATTTTTTAAACATTTTTAAATTAAACAACAAAAATGGTCAATTTTGCACTATTATAGTAGTAAAATGTTACACATTTTTTTACTGTGCAGAGGTGTGCAAGAACCGTTGAAACCGAATAAACGTCAAAATAAGTTTGTTTCTGGTAGCGTTTTGACCACTGACGTACGGTTTTCATTTGACGTTTATTCGGTTTCAACGGTTCTTGCACACCTCTGGCCTAAACAATAGAGGCTGGTACGAGTAAGAGTTTCGACAAGAAAGTGGTACCAGTCGATATAAATATTCACTGTCACTGATGCAAATACACACCGAGAAGGGATGCTGTGATATAGTAGCGGCACTGATTGCCCACAGAGCTGTAATATGGTGCGGCTACCCGTATCGGGGGATAAGATAGAATAGGAGTGGGGAAGCATAAGGGGCCCAATTGGTGGCCTGTATGCATCGGTAATCCGAAATGGAGAACTGACCCCTGGCAAAATCTTATCTTAAGCTTGGGATCGGACGAAGCATGGCAATTTTCCCCTATAGCATTTAAGTTCGAGTGTTTCGCAAATTACGAGACGCTTTGCCATTTTATTCAGTCTTTGCATGATTACCAAAGATGTAAATAAGAAAATATATTATGTTTACCAAACACTGAATTCTTTTTAAACTTTAAAACAGTGATCATAGTGGTTTGATGGGTTTGATGCGAGTGGGAGCATCGTCCTTCTAAAATTGAACTTTAACCACGAAATCGTCTATGGAGGTCAACCGTTTGGGAGCATACAATGGGAATTGTTGCACGTAGCGTTCATTGCCTTGAAAGCTCCATGTTAAGCTCATGAGTGTGAAATATATTGTGCCATGAGGGATGGAATGTGGTGCAAAATTGATCAACTGCAGAGGGAAAATGCGGTGAAAGTGCGCGAGTATTTGGCCCCTCGATTGTATCTGCATTTATATTTAATCATACCAGCAGCATTACTAAATATTATTTTGCCATTTCGTCGAGAGGATGATGGTATATATATATTGCAGGGTGGTAATAACCAAACGTTCACATTCCCCATTCCTTACATTATATATATGTGTAATCTTTTTGTCGGGTGCGAGAATATTTTTATTCATGTCCTTCGGCACTTTCATTTTTCGCTCCTTTTGAAGATTCTTTCCTATATTCTATCTGTCAGCCCTCCTCCCGCATAGTACAGTACAATATCTATAAAGGAGATGATTGCAGTATCTCTTCTCTAACATCTCTATATTCTATTTTAGTGTGCCCCCTTTAGAAAAAGGGGGGCATTCTATTCCATTCACTGATCACATCCTCTTGTGAGTGTCATTGAAGAATATACCTTTAAGGAGAGGAAATAAAAGGACGATGACAAATTTATAATCTAACTCGGGTGAGAAGAGAATATTTGGTGTTGGGAAAAAGGAAGGAATTTAGTTGTATACTCCATCCCCTAAGTATCGTGTTTTATATCCACAAAATGTTATTATATATATATGGTGGGAAAGGGGTGGGATGGGGCGGAAGATGAAGAAGGGAAAGTGAGAGAGAGACTCAAGAAGCGTGGCAATAATAAATTCTTTCATGTTGTACAATTTCCCAGTGAATTTAAGCCATTGGAACTACACTTGACTGCTGACTGTTTGTTCCTTCTTTTCCTCTTTTACACCCTACAGGGGGGCCCTTGAGGGGGTGACTGGGGGGACTGCAGGGTGCGGAGGGTGGGCTGGAGGCCGAAAGAGAGAAAGGAAAAGTATCCCAATAATGACTGAGAGGATTCCTATACAGCCTCCCCCATTTATTCACCCTCCAGTATCATCCATATGCTTTCTTTGGTAAAAAAGGAGGCACAATGGATTCATCTCTTGTCCTACTCTCTCATGAGCATTTTCCCACTTGTCTGTGGGGGTATTCAGGCTCCCCCCTTGAATGAATTTTCGGACACGGGGGCAGGGGTAGGAAAGTCAGAGAAAATGCGGTAGCATATGGGCACAGTCTGTGGCAAACTCTCGAGCTTCAATTTAACGTGTTACAAGCTGTAGTGTTTTGCGCTCCATCTCTTTGGCTCCCACAGGGAGGCTTTGGGGAGGGGGGAAGAATGTATAGAAGTGAGGAAAATCGCAAGGAGGGATTTTCCATACAGTCCTTCTCATATTATCTAGGAATGAAGTGCCACGAATGGATCGATTCTTTCCAATATGAATATTACTTGAATACACCCACACAAATGGGACTCTCATGTGGCCTCTCGGTTGTGTGTTGTAAGTCGGCTGGAAAAAGAGGAGAAGACAGTGACGCAATTGGGGTAGGACACACACATCATGAGGATGGATCCCTCCAAATATTTGGAGAGAAACATTGAGAGAAGTTTCGCGATATAAGAGGGTTTTCCCTTAGATGAAATTAGGGAGTCCTAAACTTTTACCGGTACAGTTTAATTTTGATATAGGGGAAAACAGGCATGGTTCGTGTTCGTACACAGTGAATCTTCACTGAAAAAAAATGGGGGTGCGATTAGAGATGGTAAAATTTTAGAAATTTCACAGCAGTCGCCACCTACTTTAGGCGGAAATTCATGAAATTTCTTGAAATTTACCAACTCTAGGTGCGATTAACTTTTTTCCCTCATAATTTTAACACTTTTTATGTGTAAAAATATATCAACATTTTTAATGTTAATTTTACACTTTTTAAAGGGAAAATTAAGGGAGTGTTTCAAAAATGATTTCATAAATTAACCCTCAATGGTAGGTAAACTTGTATAATTTAATGTGCATAATTACGTCAGATGCATAATCCCAAAGTGCATAATGCCGGGACTGAGCGTATTGGTTTTGCCATGAGCAGCAAGATCACCATATAACAACCTTCAGAACTCGTTTGACCGTGGTGTCACATATAAGATTAATACTAAGAGTAAGAATAGACAGAAAGAGAGGTGTATAATATGCAAAATTTGAAATGGAAAATCACATGTGTAAGAAAGAGCACACTCTAGTAAAGTAATACGATGAGTAAGATATTATTGTTCGTATTAATTGCATTTTGAATCGTATTACAGGCAATTCGAGCAATTTCCCATGCATGCCAACTGTGATTCTGCCAATTTTCGAGCGAAGCGCGAGAGAGAGGCAAGATAAAACACTTGCTATCTTTTTTTTGCTATTCTCGCAGTTCAGAAAATATTATTCGTAATATTAATCTTATATAGTGAGGTGGGGTAACTGGATCGTTTTCCGAAGAGTGCTACTTAAACGCTTATTTTTGGACTGATGAAATTCTTTTTTACTTCTTCTAAATCCATAGAATTATTCACTGTTTCATTCAGAAACATAATATAAAAAAAATTATCAAAAATATTAAAGAAAATTTATAAAATAATGATAATACTGAAATAAGTCAGCATGCACTAACTGGGTCGCTTTTTCGCTAATTCACTTTTAAATAAACCTTTGGATTAAAAAATACTTTTTTCACAAGGAAAAAACAATAAATGTTTTCAATCAACCAGCTATCATTAGCGAAAATATCACTGCTAGAAAATTTTTAGTGAAGAACTCAGCTGGCACAAGATTGAAATGAGTCGATTACTCTCACTTATTTAATGGATAAAAATATTATTTTTGCTTTCCTCAAACTTGAATAGTTATATTATGTTACTGTAGTGACTATATTACGGAAATAAAAATAAAAATATTATTTTAAGTGTATCAGTCATAAACGATCCAGATAGCGAAGCGCCCGGATTAGCACACTTGACTGTATGTGACATGGTCATGATGATGGTAGGGGTTGGGTGTGTCAAAAGTATAAAGGATTAGGATTGGTGGGATGTGGCCGTCGACTGGGTTGACATGTGTCAAATTGGCCGTACGTTCTATATAAGCTAGGAGCTCGTGAAAAAATAGTTTTGTTACAATTTGCCACAAGTTCCTCTACTAATTCTCGCATCCCGACAATTTATTTGAGAATTCCAGACATTTTTCTTTAGCTTTTTTTTCTTTAAGTTGGGTATCTGGGATTCTTTATTATAATCAACCAAGTCACAATCATTTTAACTCAATTGTTAAATTGTCACTAAAGAGTGTCCACGATAAAAATATTCCTAATCATTTGACATTTTGATGAGAGATGTCATTATTTTGATAAATCTCTCATCAACTTCTGAGTATTTTTTACTGAGACACTATAAAACTATTTATAAAATTTTGGAATCAATTAGGGGGAAGTGGGGCACTTTTGAAAGTGGGACACCTTTGAAATTGAGATTTTTCTCCTATGTTTAAGTGGAACTGAGCCATATCATAATGTAATTTAGGTTCTCAATCTGTTTGTGCAGCTAAGTTATAGTGTCTCTCTATATGCATAACGTGTCGATGCACAGCTTTTGTATCGGTTGCATTCAAAATCAATTTGTTTACATTTTGACTAAATGAATAAAGAAAATAATTTTCTTGGTAACTAATTTTTCTCGTTTTTAATTTTCTTAATTTTATTTTTTCTGTCTCATATTATAGTTAAAATAACAGGGGAAATTCTAAAAAAAAAGAAAAAAGAAAAATTATTAAAAGAAAGAAAACAACCGTTAGGAATTTCAAAAAACTTGTGCATATTCAGAGATAGAACTGTCAAAAAAAGTACCCAAACTATGCATATAGAGACACAACACTGTATCACCATTAGGCTCAACTTTATTAACCCTCTAACGCGTAAGACCGCCTCCAGGCGGTCTTCACAAAAATCATATTTACAGCGACACTAAAGGTTTTATATATTTAAAAGTGCTATAGTGTCCTCGGTAATAGTCTTATAAACATCTCTTGAAAGTTTGAACTCATTTTGACTCTTCGTTTTGTTGCTATTCCCAGTTTTGTGTGACAGGTCAGAGAAAAAGCAACAAAAAATATTAGTGCAAAAAAACTTTTTTCCAATTTCTATAAAAATACCGATTTAAAGTTATCTGACTAAAATAAATTTATTTTTTACTGAAAGATATGTCATTCTACTTTGTATATTTTATTTAAAAAATTTGAAGAAACTAAAAATGTGAATTTTAGAAGCAAAAAGAGTTTCAAAAAATTTTTATATTTTCTCACCTGGCGCCTAAACTAAAAAAGTTAATGAAGAATGGATGGTTTTTTCGACTTTATTGGATCATAATTATCCTAGAAAACATTGTTTTAGAACTTTTTTTTTCGCATATTAAAGAAAACACCGTTAGAGGGTTAAAGAATTTGTGAAAAATACCAATTTCAAAAGTACCTCACTTTCAAAGATGTCCCAATTCCCTCTAGTGCGTAAGCTTAAGTAATTTATACACTGAGAAAAAACAGGCTGCGATTAACTTTTTCTCGTCATAACTTTAACACTTTTTGGGTGTAAAAATATATCAACATTTTTAATGTTAATTTTACACCTTTTAAGGGTAAAATCAACATGAAAGAAGGGTAACTTCAACCCATAATACACCTAAAAAGGGTAATATTTACACAGATTTTGGGTCAATACTACAGGGTAAAATTAACATTTTCAGAATGTTATTTTAACTTTTTCGGATTTCTCTCACTCAGTGTATCCAAATTACATAATTATAAAACTCAGTTTCCTTTAGAAATATGCGAAGAAATCGTATAACAATGTAGCCCCACAGCTCAAAGTAGCCCTACCACCCCATAATGTGCCTTCTCGAAGTACATTGGAAATTTTGAAATAAACTGTCTTTAACCCTTTCTTTGTGCGATTCATGAACTTGCAGAAAGTATATATATAATTCACTTTGTTAAATTTTTGCTAACAATATATTTCAAAGTTCCTTTATTCGAGAGATTTTTTTTCAAAGAACTCCCGTGATGCGAAGAATTTTACGGTTCTGCTGCATCCGGGGAATCTTGCCCCATGTTTGGATGCTGTTGAGATACATTCATGTGATCAGAGTTGTGGCTGGAGAGAGGTTAGTGTGACGCATGCGTTTCCCTCCGGACGCTTTTCCTCCCACTCAAAAGCTCTCTCACTCTCTGGCTTTTGGCGTTATCTCATGAGAGATGTTTTGCTGAGAGGACTGAAAGGGACTCTCGGTGGCTGGGATGTGTACTTAGCCAGTACCAGAGAGGCTGTTGGTTGAGACTTTTCCGTGTCATTGTGTCAAATCGCCAAAGTGCACGGTGAACATTTTCTAGATTACTTTTCCCACTTCTACTACATACGGACCTTTCCTCATCTTCTTTTTTTTTGTGTGCCACCCAGCCACCCAGTTTTTCATCCTCACCGGGACCTTTCCTCTGAGGCTGTCGAAGGGGTGCAGTGTTTGTGAAAGAGTGTGTGTTTGTGCTTTGGACAAAGATGGCAATTTAAAGAAGTATTCCTTGGTACATCAAGTTACTTTTTTTTTTACTTAATTCTCACATTCACATTCACCCCTTTTCTGGACGTGCTAGGGGATGTCTCTTTTTTTTCCTGGATTCTTGGGATGGGGGTATGTGAACAGTCGAACCAAAGGATAGAAAAAAAAACTATTAACTACCGGACAACGAGGGTGTGACGAAGGATTTATGAGTTAATTCTCTCAACAATCGACTCTTACGCGTGGTGAATAAAGTTGCTTTGGTGCTTTTTTTTCTTCTGGCCATCTTCTATCCTTTTTTGCGTCTTCTTCCTTTTTGGCTTTTCCCCTGAGAAAAGCCCCATATCTCGAAGGACTAAAAAAAAATGAAGCGATAAAAGACGAAAAATCGTGGCCTGAGAAAAGGATTTTTTTTCTCTCGTGGATTCATCATTATATATTGAATTTTTCCGCCAAAGACAACGCTCTGTGGCTATATCTTTTACCAAGAGAAAAAAAATCGTAGCCACTTGAAATACTCCTTCGGCAAGTTTATCGTAAAGTTTTAGGAGCTTCCAAACAGAGCTTTTTTCTGCCTTCCACTCCATCTCTTCGAGCCCAATAAATTATGCTGTTCTTATTGCCTCTTTCCCGCACCATCATTCAGTAAGCTTGATAATTCC
The DNA here is from genome assembly GCF_024763615.1 of Phlebotomus papatasi. Taxonomy (NCBI): domain Eukaryota; kingdom Metazoa; phylum Arthropoda; class Insecta; order Diptera; family Psychodidae; genus Phlebotomus; species Phlebotomus papatasi. Next base: position 21,968,316 of record NC_077224.1, read on the forward strand.
ACTTACAAGATGGGAATTTTCAAGGAAAATAATGAAGATGTTTCAAAGACCCACTCACAACAGAAAAACCTCCCATTCCCAACAATTCTTCTGCACTTTCAAATCCATCTAGAGCCACCTAACAATCATCTCCAAAAAAAAAAGATATGTTTTCTATGTCCTTTCTTTGGTTCTTGGGAACTCTGCACCCAAAATGCAATTTCAAACAATGGAATTTGCAAAGGAGCTTTGAACCAAATTGGGAAATTTGAATAAAAACCATCAAGTTTCGTCCTTTTCACTTTGCTCAAACCAAAAACGAAAAACTTACGATCCCTCCTACACTGTGCTGTAATAGAAAATGCAGAGAAAATCCCTAATAGAGTTACTAACCATGTTTATTTCGACAATTGCAAGGGTCGGATAAAAAATTACGAAACATTTCTTTCTATACTCTCTCTGGCACAAATGGTCTTCTGGCCGCCCCAGAAGACTCGAAAATGCGATGGAAGAAGAGGAAAAAAAAAGAGATTCAGCTACTTTGAAAAAAGACTCTAGGAAATTTTTGGTGAATTTGATAAATGATTTATTTATTTAATAGACCCACGCGAAAAGGGGGAGAGAAAGGGTTACATGAGAGAGGGACATGAAAAATAGTTAAATGAGAAGAGTGATTTTCACTTTTTCCCAAAAAATCCCAATCAAAAAGCTCATTCAACCATCCGTGTAATGCTCCAAAGCGGAACTCTGTCAATGATTTTTGGATGATAGGAATACACCATCTTTTTGCGGGAGGACAACACACATTATAAATCAGGCAGGCAGCCACACACAATCCACCCATCTTCAGTGAGAGGGTGTCATATGGTGTGGCAGGGATCGTATCACGGAGGGTGTCACCTCTCAAGGTGTATCACATCTCCAAAAAGTGGTGTACATTGCATTTTAGGGTTAAAAAAAATGGCAGAAATAATAGCTTTGTTCAGTCAGACAAAATATTTTATTTTCGTCAATAATTTACTTAACCCTTTAACTCTTTCGTCTCTTTTGGGACTCTGAGTACCCAAAGCAGCATATGAATGTTCTGTGAAAAACAATGTTTTTTTTTAATTATTCAGAACTGATAAAAATCCTATTCTTGTGGATGATTACAAACTATAAGGATCTCCAAATGTAAGATATTTTTTGTAGGACCTCAATTAATTCCTGAGCTTAGATATTTTTGATTAAAAAATCGTGAAATTGGCTTGCAGCATATGCTGCGGTCCGGAAAGAGTTAACGACGAGACAGTTTTTGCGGACCGAAAATACGCAATAAAAAATGAAACCGATAGACAAAATCAGTAAAAAGTCTTACATCTAGCCTTAGAAAATCCAACAGAGTCTGATTCGGTGTATTTTTTACACCTATGAGCGATAGGAACAAAAATAGCCTAAAAATTTAAGTAATTTTTCTGATAATACCAATGAATAATAATTTTCACTCTATTGAAAAATATTATGTTTGAATATTGTATTTTTTCTTCTTCCAAAACGGTTTTGCTTAAAAAAATTGGAAGTATAAAAAATATTGGACAAAGGAAACACGGATTTTGACCTGGACTTATCGTCCTTTATTACTACACAAACTTAAAAAAAAGTTTAAAATTAAAAAAAAAAGTTTGTGAAGTAATAAAGGAGGATAAGTCCAGGTCAAAATCCGTATTTCCTTTGTCCAAAGTTCAACTCTTGACCGATTCTTAAGCAGTATAAAAAAGAATTAAAATTAGTTAGCATTATGAGAATTTAAAAATTCGTCATTTTTGAGCTTAAAAATTGACTATATAGTAAATAGCTAGAAATTAAAAAAAAAATATCCTAGATTCCTTCAACCTTCTACTTTGCAGAAACGTACAATGACAAGGAAAAATATCTTTAGGTTGTCAGGAAAAATAATTTTCTTTATGGGACACCGGTGTTCCAATCGTCCTTAAAGGGTTAAAATTGTCCAAAAAATTTTTCAACACTTAAGAACGATAAGGAATTTGACGTATTAGGAATTCAATGGGTCAAGTAAGGGCGAGCATTCTATAAAATGCAAGCGTTCCGAGTTCATTTAATTGTATTATTTTTCAGCACATGCAAATGCAAATACAAAGTAAAAAACCTTTTTGTATTTTTACCTTTTCAAAAATATTTATTTACACTGAAGTGCGCTAATCCGGGCGCTTCGTTATGTGGATCTTTTATGAACAATCTACTTAAAATAATATTTTTATTTTTATTTCCGTAATATAGTCGCACTACAGTAACATAATATAACTATTCAAGTTTGAGAAAAAGCAAAAATAATATTTTTATTCATTAAATACGTGAGTGTAATCGACTCATTTCAATCTTGTGTCAGCTGGGTTCTTCACTAAAAATTTTCTAGCAGTGATATTTTTGCTAATGACAGCTGGTTGATTGAAAACATTTATTGGTTTTTCCTTGTGAAAAAAGTATTTTAAATCCAAAGGTTTAATTAAAAGTGAATTAGCGGAAAGGCGACCCAGTTAGTGCATGCTGACTTATTTCAGCATTATCATTATTTTATAAATTTTCTTTAAAATTTTTTATATTTTTTTATATTATGTTTCTGAATGAAACAGTGAATAATTCTATGGATTTAGAAGAAGTAAAAAAGAATTTCATCAGTCCAAAAACAAGCGTTTAAGTAGCACTTTTCGGAAAACGATCCAGTTACCCCACCTTACTATACTTATTTATTTAATAATTTAGTTTTTGTATTAGAACGCAGTAATTTTTAATATTTAAAAGAATATTAAAGGGGTAACTCATTTATAATTTTTTTTGACAAGGGTTTATGGTTTCTCGGGTTTCGCGATGCAATTTTTGGGTTTCTCGGGTTTCACGATGCTGAAATTGAGTTTCTCGGTTTTCGCGACACAGAAATTGGGTTTCGCGGTGCAAGAAATGGGTTTCTCGTGTTTTGCGATACAGAGATTAGGTTTCTCGGGTCTCGCGAAACAGAAATTGGGTTTCTCGTTTCTCGAGTTTCGCGATGTATTTTTGTAGCTCTCGGGTTCCGCTGTGCAAGAAGTAGATTTCTCGGGTCTCCAATGCAGATGCAGAAATTGGGTTTCTGGGGTTTCACAGTGCAAGAAGTGGGCTTCTCTGGTTTTGCGATGCAGAAATTGGGTTTATCGGGTTTCGTGATGTAATTTTTGTATTTCTCGGGTTTCGCGGTGCAAGAAGTAGGTTTCTCGGGTTTTGCGATGCAGAAATTGGGTTTCTCGGGTTTCGCGGTGCAGAAATTGGGTTTCTCGGTGCAAAAAATGGATTTCTTGGGTTGTGTGATGCAGAAATCGGGTTTCTCGGGTTTCATGATGCAATCTTTTGTATTTCACGGTTTTAGCGGTGCAAGAAGTGGGTTTCTCGGGTTTTGCGATGAAGAAATTGGGTTTCTCGGGTTTCGTGATGTAATTTTTGTATTTCTCGGGTTTCACGGTGCAAGAAGTGGGTTAGTCGGGTTTTGCGATGCAGAAATTGGTTTCTTCGGGTCTCGCGAAACAGAAATTGGATTTTCGTGGGTTTAACGGAGCAAACAGTGAATTTCTCGGGTTTTGCGATGCAGAAATTGGGTTTCTCGGGTTTCCTGATGTAATTTTTTGTATTTCTAGGCTTTCACAGTGCAAGAAGTGTATTTTTCGGGTTTTGTGATATAGAATGGTGTTTCTTGCGTTTCGCTGTGCAAAAGATGGATTTCGCGATGAAGAAATTAGGTTTCTCGGGTTTCGCAATGCAAAAATTGGGTTTCTCGGGTTTCGCTATGTAAATCTTGGGTTTCCCGAGTTTCGCGTGTAAATTTGGGTTACTCGGGTTTCGCGTTGCAAATCTTGGGTTTCCCGAGTTTCGCGAAGCGTTTCTCGGACAATTGACAAGGGTTTCTCAATATGAATTACCCTTTGTAATTTTATTACAATATAGAATATTTAAATTCCGAAATTGGCTAAGGAATAACTTATTTCGGGAAACTCAAACCAATCTAGACAGGGAACCCATGACGAACTCAGAGAACCCATATATTTTCTCAGAAACCTCGTGGAACTTATATATTTTTTTGGGAAACACACACATTTTTTTACGGATCGCAGGGTACTCATAAATATTTTTTCTGAAATCTACGAAGAATTCTAAGAACCTGTATTATTATTTTAAGAAAACGAGAAATCAAGCCACTCTGATTGTTTATTTTATGAGTTATTCCTTGTAATTGGTCAATTGGCTTTTCCTCAAATTCTTTATATTTAAGTATAGATTAAATATTTAGTATCATAAAATCTTTTAATGCATCGTGAAATTTGATTGAATGAAGCCTCGAATGTTTAAGACTATTTAAATGTTTAGAAGAGTAAACAAATGTCTTACGGGATATATTTGACTCACAAGTTTTAATGGATTAAAATATGCTTTACTGATTTTATTTAAATTTTTACTATTAAAATTGAATAGCATAATGTTTAAAATATCATCAAATGCTAAATACACGTATGTTCTAAATTATAAAACCTTGTTAAAAATATTAAATTTTGTTGCATGGGATGGGATAATATACATTTAAAATAGTATTTTATTTTATTTGGTTACCTAATATAATTTTATTTAGTCAATGGATAATTTTAGAGACAATCTATAAATGTTTGACCTGAAAAACATAAAATGTTCACAGGAAAGAGTTATTTATGAAATTTTCATTTAATCGAAAATTATTTCCACACCTGGGGCGTGGCTCAAAATTGTTTTTGTTCAATTTTGTCACTGGCCATATGGGACGATGGTTTTCGGCAATTCCAAATGCTTAATCATAAAATAGGTATCATTAAAAAAAAACAAGATTTTATTGACAAAATTCTTTAAAAATTGGACTAAAATTTTGTTCCAAATTTTATGTTTATGGCTCGGACACACCTTTTAGATCAAAAAAATTTCACGAAGTCGAATTTCAGATCCCTTTCTTTCTCACATATTTTGCATATGACTATCTCATTCTCTCGCACTCTTCTTCTTCTCTTAAACATCACTCCAAATTCAATTTAGCTCAATCGAATTTGGTATGCGAAAGAATGAGATAGTCATATGCAAAACATGTGAGAAGAAAAGGGTTTCGAATTTCGACTTCATGAAATTTTCCTGATCTAAAAGATGTGCCGGAGCCATTACTAATAGTTTCTGCACAACTTTTAGATCAGGAAAATTTTATAAAGTCGAAATTGACATCCCTTTCTTTCTTAAAACTTTTGTATTTGTCTATCCTACTCTTTTCCACTCTTCTTCTTTTGAACACAACACAAAATTAAATTTAATTCAGTCCAATTTCGAGTCTGAAAGAGTGGGATAGACTTATGCAAATGTTTTCAGTAAGAAAAGAACGCGAATTTTGATTACATGAAATTTTACCGATCTAAAAGGTGTGCTAGAGGCATAACAATTCAAAATATCAATAAAAAAAATTAAAGTGAAAGTAAAAGCTTTTAACAGTTTAATTATATTTCCGACGATTACTAAATTTTAATTGTTTAATAGATATATTTAAAATATTTTTTTCCTATTTCATTCATAATTGCTATCTATTTCATTTTTAAGGTTATTTTTAAAATATTTGTTTAGTCTAATTCAATGCTTTACTTAAGCTTAATATCTAAAACTTACTGAGTTTTAATTTTTTTTAGGACTTTTAAGCAGAAAGTGTACGTTCTTTTTGTATTGTCCACAGAAAAAAACTTTGCTTCTATAGCACAATTTTTTAAATATATCGTTAGCCTTAAAAAATAATAATAATTTTTTACTTCAAATAGATTTGCTGTCATTAATGAACTCGAAATACGTTAAAAAATTAATGTACCATTTAAATGGCAATAATTTTATGCATTCATCACGATTTTTGAGCAATGTTGAATTCAATTTTGTCAATAACTAAAATCATATTTAATCATTAAAAAGTAAAAAATAAATAAATTTTCAAGTTAATAAAAGAGAATCCTTTTTGTGAAAGTTTTTAAATAAAACTATGAATATTTCACATTTTTATCCACTTGATATGCTAATTGTAAATTGAAATATTTTGTTTTACATTTAGATTATTCATTGATATTTCTCAACTTTTACGTGTCAAAGTGAATACGTTCTTTTCTCTTTTCCAATAAAAAAGAGCTAATTATATATAGACTTAGATCAAAAGAAAGTGTCATTTGAGTTAAAAAAAAACAAAACGATTTGTTAAAAATAATACAATTATTATCGATTTAAATTTTCCGAGCAAAAAACACTGATTTTATTAATAATGTTTTATGCTTCTTTTGTCTTATAACAGAAATTTGCCATTCCACTCTATTATATTTTTACTATATTGTTTAGGGGAAGGCTTTCAGGCCTCGCACACACTCTGGTATCATATAATATTTTCCCATATTCCTTTAGTGAATCTGACTTAGTGGCAATATATTTTAATAGCTAATTTTAGGTTACACGTTTTCTGAAAAAAAAATGGGGTAAGAATAATTACAGAAATATATAAAAAAAAGCACGAAGTGATCGAAACCAGAATGTGTACGAAGCCTCAAAGTCTTCCCTTATTTGTATTTTCTACTAATTAATTAAACAATTTTATCACCATATCTTTCAAAACATTGTTGTAATGGCTTTATAGAAAATATATCGAGTGAAGCCTTAAATTGCTTCATGTTTTTCATTTAAGCTGAATAATAAATACAATTATTTATTTCTAATTAAAATATGTTTATGATGTCTGCAATTCGACATCTAGGGAAATGTTCTTGCATAGCAACAATATGTATATTTTGACTTATATCATAAGTTTATGAGGTTGACACGCAAAGAGTCTAAATATTGCAAACGCAACAAATTGGCATATACCAAGGTAATAAATTTAAATGTACGAATGCATAAGGTTGAATTCAGTATAGCAACATATTAATTGGACTTTCAGATGGTTTAGGAGTTTCAAGATATACTTCATTGAGTTGCATGTAGCATTGAACAAAATAAAATAGATGATAACAAGTATCGTTCTACTGGCTATCATACATTTCTAAATAATTAGTATTAATAAAATAATATCGAAAAAAGGTTTTTCATATCAATCAAGTAATAGCAAAAATGTGAAAGAGTTTTGTTGGAAAGCTATGTTGGAATAAATCTAAAAAGCATTTGAACATTTCAGTCACAAAAATATAATTCACATGTTTATTGATTAATTTTGAACTCAATATCCTTGATTATGTGGCATTTTCAAATGACATGAGCAAATCTCAAACCGGGCGTGGCTTACGATAATTATTGGGGTGCACCTTACTTGAAAACCAAAATTAAGCTAAAGAAAAGCTGTATTATAGATTAGTTGCCTCAAAACTATTAAAAGTTTTCCAAAGTTATTTCTTTCACATATAGATTTCCATAGTGAAGCAGTTCAGTTATCTTTCTAAATGTTTACAATATATTTGCTATAAGGGATAGAATCAATACCTAAATGGGATAAAATCAATACCAGAGTGGGATAGAATCAATACCGAAATGGGACAAAAATCAATACCAGAGTGGGATGGAATCAATACCAGAATGGGATAGAATCAATACCAGAATGGGATAGTATCAATACCATAATGGGATAAAATCAATACCAGAGTGGGATAGAATCAATACCAGAATGGAACAGAATCAATACCAAAATGGGATAGAATCTATACTGTTTCCTAATAATTAATGACTTTCAAAAATCAATGCTGTAATGGGATAAAATTAATCCCACGATTTCTAAAATTCAATCTCAAATTGAGATAGAAACAATATCATTTCCTCCCCAAAAGATTAATTTCATAAATTTGATACCAATATGTCCTAAAAGTAATCCCAATATTTCTTAACTTTGTTCTAGAAATTAAAATCAATTCAATTTGCACCTATTTTCAAGAAAATTTGGGATAATTTTGGTATTGAAATAGTGGGATTAAAATCAATACCATTGGTATTGAATCTGGATACTTGAAAAATTTTCTCTGTGAACTTTTCAGGGATTTTTCTTTGATCCTTTACTTCGTATTATTTAAAACTGGCAGATATTAATTTAAGAGTTTTCGGAATATACTTTGAAAATAAAATCTAAGTGTAAGACGAATCGGCAAGGGGTGAATAAGTGGTGAACCGTAAGCGGCAATCGGCAAAATTGTGCCGATCTGAAGTTAAAAATGGACAGATCGGCATGTCAGTTAAGAAAAACTGGTAAATTGACTAGATTTTTGCGAAGAATCAGTAGATTTAAATATCACAAATATCACAATAAAACAACACATTTTGAAAAGATAGACAAAATTTTGGAAAGTGGGACAAAAACTTTTGGAAAGATGGACATAGTGATATTAATGACAAAATATTATTCGAAATATGTAGAAAATCAATTGTTGGTGGTTTTTTGCGTATATTTGCACATTAGATACTTATGCTCCTTATGCTAATCCCTGGTTTATGTCCGGGTAACACTTGAGGAATCCTAATTACCAAGAACTTTTTGAACATCTAACCAAAAAGGGGTTCTGTAAATTTCACAGACGCCTCGTGCTGTCCAGCAGTTATAGCTTTAAAGCTGATGCAACTTTTTAGCACATTTCAATACCCAATCCGCCCAGGTCCTTTTTCGTTGATTTCAAAACACTGATTTTAAGTTAGGTTATGTTTTTTAGTACGCGACATGCAATGTTGTCATAATTGTTTTAATATTTTTGGCAAACTTTATTGAGTAGTTGTGACAATTGTGAGCCATAATTCAATACTAAAAGTCGCTGATAATTTTAAAAAATGACATGGACTATATAGGGGAAAGTGACCATGCTTGATACGATCCAAGCTTAATAATAACTATTTATTTTCTATGTTAATCAATAGTTATGACTTATCGCAATATATTTCAATAGCTGGTGCTAAGACTCACATTTCCTAAAAATAATAGGATCCTAGCTCTTTTTTCCTAGTTTCACGAAGCAAAAATCAAAAATAGGTCCAAAACTGTAATTTTGATACATGATATTTTATAAGTATTTCTTAATTAATGTCGCTTTTCAGGAAAACTACTATCATAGGCACATAGAGGGTTCATTAGTATTAATATTTATGTAAAAATATTTTTACTTGGGGGCACTGTTTTTGTGGGTGGTGACAAATTCATAAATTCTACCTGTGTTCATCCTATATTTTAAAAAGGGTCCATGAATGATAATTTAATTGTGGCAACTCTATCATTAGATGTGATTCTTTCATAATTACACCTATTGAAATCCGCCAATTTTATCGACAATTGACATAGCCTTCAACCCTGTTGCCTGAATTTTAAGGTTGCAGAGTGACATTTTCATGGACTCAAAGTGAAAAAAATGGTTTTCGCTAGTGCCCTAATGTCATAAAAACACGGCTTAGAAAAATTACATAAAAGTGATTCTAAAACTAATTACCAGTCGTACAAGCGATTTAAGCAGATAAATTAGAGTTCCGTCTAAATATTGATGTGCAATTTTTTGTATCCGGTGAAATTTTTGCAGTGAAAATAGGCCTCCGATTTGTCGAATCAATTATTATACAGGAAGGCCCCGGACCCGACTTGTATAAAAGTCGCCACTGAATTTTCATTTTCTTCTTGAGTAAAATCTAAGGATTTCCAGGAACTATGTGAGTTAGGACTATGACCCTAATAAGTGAGACATTTTTTGTCATAGTGGAAGAATCGCTTCGGTTTGTGTGTTAATCAGAAAAAAATCACAAACCTTGGGCATCATTTTACAGTATCAAGCATGGTCACTTTCCCCTAGTGCGACCCAAGTGTCAAATCTGGAACTAAATATGGCCTATAGCGAGGCTCTACTGTATGCCCTTCGATTTTCACTCTGGACTTAACAATATTTCACAAATTATGCCGAAAAATCAAACAAAACACTTTGATATTTTCCTAGCAACTTCCACAAGAAACAGAGAAAATGACAACTACCGTGTCAAGGTTATGAATATCATGCATGCAATACATTTTTTAAATTCTTCTTGCAAGTCACCCTTTGATTGTTTTATAATAATTTTTGCATTTTTAACTTCTCAAATAATCATAAAATTAGGTTTAATAATCTTTTTATCGAAAATTGGAATATTTAATTGATTTATTATCAATTTTTTAGGGAGGTGTCCCACATTCCACACTGTTTGGTCCCACTTTCCAAACTGTCTCGTTTTCCATATTTTACCCTAGTGAGAGTATGTATGACACTTTTAAGAATTCGGAATTTCGGTTTTCGAAAGTTTGGCTTTCGGGATTTTGCTCAGGACCCCTTTTTGGGGCATTAAGGTTGAGTGCTACAGCATTAGTTCTAAGATGCAAGGGTCTCGGTTTCAAATTCAAATAGGACTGACTGTCCAATCCTTGTATAATAAACAATAATTGATAGAAATCTTAATTTACAAAAGGCATAAGACGACAGATATTAAATTTAATTATAGGCTTTTAGATTCTTAAGTAAGAAAATATAATTGAATATCATTGAAAGGGTATTATTATGTAAAATAGGTTTAAAGTTGTGAATAATTTTAAGGTCAGTTTCGTTCGATGGTGTACGGATTTCGATGGGAAAGGATATGCCTTTGTGGAGTGTGTAGAGTAGAACCCTTTTCTCTTTCCGCTAACCACTCCCCCAATATCTGAGCAACCCTTCAACTTTTAACAACTTGTCTCCGCAATAAATGAACCATCATCGTCATCATGAACACCATCATCCCTGTCGACAAAATTGACCGTGTATACCGGATGACTGGTTAAATTACCATAAAAATTTAATATTAAATAATCACCGATCGTGAGGCGTGTTTGGGGATGCCACTTTTCTCCTTCAACTCCCTCCCCCCCACCCCCAAAAGCTCCCCATATTACACAATATATGCAGAATAATTTATGATTCTTCATCGCATACCATGCGGAAAGTTTTGTGTTGGAAACGGCTGAGGGATAGGCTTTACTCTTTTTGGCATTCTCGAGGCTGTTTTTCCCCGATAAAAGCCTTCCGGAAAAGTGGGCTTGTGAGTGAGAATAATATTGGGTGCGGGAAAGGGGGGAGATGTTTTAACAAATTGTGCTTAAATAAGAGTTGGTGTATAGTAGAAAAAGCTTATGCTGAAACTGGTGAATTGTTAATTCAAATAACAATAATTGTGCAAATATCATGCAGTGCTGAGGGCATTTATAGTGGTAACGTGTTAGTATGGTTCAAATGTGAATGTGGAAATTTCTCCATTGAGGGATGATTACAAAATTACACCGAGATAGAGGCCAAAATTGATGCTAAAACATCAACAAATCGTGGATAATTAAACTGTGTGTTTGGTCAATCATTTGGACAATTTTATTAATTTCTCGGTGAGTTTACTTTACAACATATGACATACACACCAAAAAATCCCATGTTTGTTAAAACTTTTAATATCCCCATGCCCCCCACAATCCCTCAATTAGTCATGTCTGTGCTTTAACCAGCAATTTCTCTTCGATGAGCAAAATACACAGAAAGAAGAAAATGAAAAAAAAAAGAAGAGGAGGACGTTCGTTGGGACAGTAATTGATCGTTTGAGCACTTTCATCATCATCACACTTAATGCAAGTCTAAGAGCAAATTACGCAAATTCAATGTCCTGCTTTTTGCTCTTCTAATAATACCCAGAGCCAGAGAGAAGCCCTCTCTAAAGCTAACAACAATGGCCGTTGTCTGTTTTTACTATACCATCTAGTTTCTCCATCAAACTTCGTCCTTGTATCCATCTCATGTACACTCACCAATTAAATCAAAAAGCTTCACCACTTTTCCACAAAACTACACTTCATTTTACATACATAATTCCTCTCACTGGGGATGAACAATTACCACAGCAAAAAGCTTATGTATGTTGTATGGTTCAGGGATAGAGCTTTCAACAGCACAAGTCAATACCATTCAGTTGATTTACAAGTGGAATAATCGGAAATATGGTAACCTAAACAGTCTCCTTTCTTCTCTTATTAAGATTATGATAATCAAGACAGTTTCAAATGCTATTTTATATATTAATCACCACAATGTTCAAGGGATACTTGAAGAGTCTTCAAGCCAGGGGCCCATCAAGCCTAATAAAAAGTGAAGCTATTTTTCACTTTTCCTTGTAAAAATGTTGCTGATATTGCACCGCGACTTAAACAAATTTGCTCGTAGTTCTTGTATTATTTCGGCGGGCATTATGAAATATGTATTTTTAGATAGCTTTCAACGGACAATTTCAAAATATATCAGACTGATAAGTCAATTCTCTTCAGGAAAAAACTTGCCAATACTCTTCAGTGCCACTATGCAAAAACGTATGGAAAAATGAAATGTCGAGAGCCCCCTGCTTCAAGCATTCAAAATTTCATCTCAGTTTCAACTAGGTCGAAAACTAAAAATGATAGGGGAGACTGGGGCAAATAGTCACAAATCGAAAAATTCAAAATTCAATATCTTCCAAGGTAAAAAAGATAGCGGCTCAATTTTTTTTCTATAGATAGCCTCCATAGACCTTCTTCAATATCGTAAGTTTCTTAGAATTCGAACAAGAAATTTAGAAAATAAAAAATATCGAAATTTTTAGCCCTATTTTTGCAATATTTTCCTTGCAGAAGATAACAATTATTACCTACTTATTTTCCAAAATTGATGCATTGGTGAATATTTTCTAAATAATTTGAATTTTTTGAATACGAATCCGCAATCTATTTTAGAATTTCATAAAAGTTCTTTTCTCCAGAAATCCTTTTATTAAAAATGGCCACTTGGGGTAAAAAGTAACAAATGGCATAGAGCGAAAAGTAACAAAAAAGCGAAGCAATTTCTGATGTCTCACGGCGAAAAGAAACGTCATTATCATGTCTCGCCGCTTGTTGTTTGCATTGGTTAAACGATTTGCAGTCTTTTGTGTGATTTTTTCTAAAATAGCTTGAAAAGCGCTTTTTTTATTCAGATAGAGAAAACGGTGTTTTACAAAGGTGTAGATGAATAAATTTCCTTTCAAAATATGTCTTCTAGGTATTTTTTCAAATTTACGGAAGCCTGTAATGAAGCGAATCAAAATATGATAATACCCCATGTCTGGTACTATTTGCCCCAGCATTTTTGAGAATAGTCACAAAAATACCTTTTAGAAATTGGTTCGATAAACATATTTCCTTACAAAATAGAGGAAAATTACTTTCACAAAGTTGTAAAGCGGTAAATTTCCTATAAAACTGCGCTAATTAGAAATTTTTGAAGCACTCGAGTAGCTTGTAAAAAAATAAAATATCCGTTTTGTGACTTTTTGCCCCAGTCTCCCCTACTTATCGATACTCGTGACACTGAACGTTTTGTGTTCAAAAGTAAATCGTTTGAAGTTACACTTTTCGAAGAATTATTGTTTACCAATAAACCCTATCAGTAAATTCTCGAAGACACAGAGTTTTGAAAATCCAAAATGATAGTTAAAGTAGGGGAAAGCGTGCTACCTTCGGACGACTCAAGCTTCGGATAATTCAATTTTAACTGCTCGAACTCCAAGAGCGAGCAGTTTCAACAATCGTGTTTTTTTCAACTTCTCTCCATCCTGACTGCCAAACGGTAAGATATATTGACTTCCGGTCTTCGGTGATCGCCCCCACAAATCAACATTCTCTATCGAACTAACTTACCCAAATTACCCCACCCCCATTCTAACTCGTCCAAAAACATGTTTTTTTTAACTTTGCAAAAAATTGGCCCTGGCGATTTCGTTCATTTTTGGATATGTTTTGGAGGTAATCCAGCTAAATATTTTGTCCTTTGACACATTTCACTGGAAAAATCGCCATCTTGAATTATTGAAGGTCAAAAGCCTAATTTTCACCCGATTTGGTCAATTAATTGCCTAAAAGGTTATTGTTTTTTTTTTAAACCCGCTTCTTGAAGAATTTTCAACTTCAAGATGGTTTTGTGGTGATTTGTAGACAAATACAAATGAAAATCGACCTAAGCCACTTTACAAGTAAAATTTAATCAAAATTTTTATAAAAGAGTGAAGTTTGGACCTTCTACTCGAAGGTAGGCAATCAGGCTCAGTAAAATCTATCCGTATAATAGCCATTTTTGTTTGTCCCGAAATACCCAATTGTCCCGACATATACCATTCTTACTTCTTTATATTTTTTTTTGCTATTTTGTATAAAAAATAATGCATTTTTCAATATTTTTCGCTAAAAATTTTAATCAGCATAGAATAAAGTATTATTCACATGTGCAAGTATTTCAATCGTGTCAAAATATTTGAAAAAACTTACTTTTTTATAGCATATCGAGTTTTTTCATAGTAGGGGAGACTGGGGTAGAATTAGCCACCAAATGAAATTTTTCATTGCGTACAATTTGTATTAAAAATGTTTGAATGAGGCTGATAAATATTTCAATGAATAGGAAGGGAAGTATATATTTAGAATAAAGAGTGCTTTACTCAATATTCCTTCGCAGGCAAACTGTGAGATACTATTATCTGATACTATACGTGGCTAATTTTGCCCCGGTCTCTCCTATATCTGTCACAATAAAACTTGGTCTCAGAGTCTCAGACTTCGTGAAAGAATTAAATATGCGTTTTGACAAGTTTTGCCCCAGTCTTCTCTACGTAATGTCGTCGCCTGGACCAGCAATTGTCGTAGCTTTTAACCTACCTAGGGCACTCAATGGGTCAAGTGGTAGAGTACTCGCTCTGTAATGCAAGTGTTCCAGGTTCGAATCCCTTTTAGGTCACCAGGAATTTTTCTGACGTTAAAGATGTTCGGATTGCATCCAGTGAGCTTCACTGCACTTGATTCCACGGGACTGACAACCTCATCCCGTACAAGAAAAAATAATAATGCATGTTTAGAAATCCCCTTGCGGGAAGGCCTAGTTCCTTCATGGAGTTGTGCCATCATTATTATTATTATTATTATTATTATTAAATATTTTTACTTAAATATTTAAACAAACAAACAAAGAAAAAAATAATTTGAGAAGTCGTTAAGCTGTTTGAAACTTGCAAGTGCTAAAAGGTGTCCTGAAATACCACACGTTACCCTACGTCTCTTAAGTACTTATAAGTGCAATATGTTCGAATATTTTTTACATAGTGAAAGCATGCTCGGGTAATGGATATTCCATCATTTACGATATTTTCTTATTTTCTTTCACAATTTTATTTATTTATTTATTTTTATTATGATTTTGAAGCGTTCGATCGCTTCAAAGTTTGAAAATTATTAGTATTGTAATGACATTTTCTCCTTTAGTAACCATAAGGTATCCACCCTACTTAAAAATATTGAATATTAAGGCACTAATCAGTAAAAAAAATGTTTTATTTGATTTTGAATCTTTCAAAACTAAAACAACAGTCCAAAACACCCCCTGGTAGTTCTGAAATTTTTCTTACAGGAATTTATCGCAACTGCTCGTAGTACAAACGATAAATCACAAACTATTTTTCACTCTAAATTCTTGTGCAGTTGTTGTCAATATTTCTCATTTCTTGTTCTCTTTCGCAATGAAATCAATTGTAGAAATAAAAAGAATCTAACGCCCTTTCTGGTCAGATTCGCAAGATCATAAATTATAGTTTTGCTCCAATAATTTCTGAGTTATCTAGCTCAGAAAAGGAGAAAAATCGAAATGAAAAATAAACTGAAGATTAATAAATTCAGACACACTATGCTCATTTATTTATTTGCTATGACACCATTGAGAAAAGCTCTGGTTAAGACTGATGTTGAGAGAAAGTATTTCTAGATTTCGCTAGAAATTGCTAGATTTGTTTCATTTATTTCTTGAGCTTTTTTTTCACTTCATCTCGTATGTCTGCAATTCTGCTACACTTTATCTCGTGTAATTGCTTTTCCCGCGAATTTCCTCCAGGTACAGAGATATAAGAACATTCTTGTGATTTTATTTTTCTTCACAAAGCTCCTTCCAAACTATCTGGAGAATTGTCAGTTATACATGGAATTTTATGTTGCATTTAAACAATTCAAATTAGTTGAGACAGACTTATCTAAAGTTTCGAGAGAGCATCTTGTATTCTTGTTCTCCCTGTGGAATATTGAGAAAGTCGAGCTTTCTCACAATACTAGCTAAAAGTGGAGAAATTGCACGTTTGAAAATTGATTCAGAAGTACTTTTCAAGCAGAAACACTATAGTTTCATGGATTGTAGAAAAGTATTCAATTATTTCCTAACGAAATTTCACGAAAAAAATCGCACAAAAATTTCTCTCAATTCTAAGGAATCAATGCTATTTTTCTTCACCAAACTTTGATATGTTCATTACATAAAATTCTTATTAAATTTTAATTGAACATACTCGAGGGCGAAGTTTGTCTAAACTTGTACAACAAAAAGACAAGAGAAATTCATTATTTAATCTAAATTTCTAGCAATAGAGTTTTCATTTCTTGCTCTCTGATTAAAATTTCAATTGGTGGTGAAATATTTCACATGGTATTATTGCTCGAACTCAGAAAATAGCACAGCTTAAATATTTATAGTCAACCAGCAACGAAATCTGCAAATAGTTAAGTCTGAATATAATTCTGAAAATCTATTTTCTTAATTAAAGAATAAAATTTTAAAGTTGTATCGGTATAATTAGTTATATAGAGGCCAAATGAATTGAAATAGTGACTTAGGGTTTCTGGTTGACCCCTCACAAAAAGTATTTTCAAATTTAAAACTTAATTTTCGTCTGGAAAATTATTTTTTCTGACGAATTTTTTTTACCTTCTTGTCTTCAAAGGATTAAAGATAATTTAAAACGTTGGATGTTCGAAACTTTGAATCAATATGAAGCATAAATTAAGAAATAAGAGGGAGAAATGTGTTATTGTTTCTGTTTATTGACGGGAAATTGACTACACTTATGCCCAACGCACAATAACTTTTGTTTTGTAAACATGTTTTTGACATTTCAATAAGAGTGAATGAAACAGAAATCTAGTTATCTCGTTTTCTCTCATAGGAAATTTTGAAAACATATTTACAAACAAAAGTTATTGTGCGTTGGGCATTATGCTCAACGCACAATAACTTTTGTTCAGTAAACATGTTTTTGACATTTCAATGAGAGTGAGTGAGATCTAGATCTCGCTCAATCTCATGCGAAATGTTGAAAACATGTTTACAAACAAAAGTTATTGTGCGCTGGTCATTAATGCCAAACGCACAATAAATTTTCTGTGTAAACATGTTTTCAAAATTGTTTGTGAGAGTGAGCGAGATGACTAGATTTAGGTGTCATTCACTCTCATTGAAATGTCAATAACATGTTTACTAACAAAAGTTATTGTGCGTTTGGCATAAGAAGATGTATCAATAGTGGAAATCTATTTTATGATATTCTGTCACTTGTGAAGAATATTAGGGGAAGAGCTCATAATTTTGGACAGGGTGCTTAGAAGCATCAATGTACCAAGTTTGAAGTGCGATATTTTCAATACAAATTCATTTTATTGTTACTCTCTTTTCACTGAGAGAGGAGCTGAGAGCTGAGAGTGCATGGATGGACGCCACCGGCTGCCCCCGAGATCTATCTATCTATCTACTCTCTTTTCAGAAGGGTTGTTTAGAAACTTGGCAAGGGTTTATTGTCTTTAGTTTTACTAAAATTAGTCTTAATACGTTTAAAAATGAATTAACATGAAGAGATGTATTTAACTCAAATTTCGAACACCTTGGTTGTAAATTTGGACACTTTGGTTGTAATTGTGGACAGCTAATCTACCTCAGTAGGATGCCCTTTGTTCAAGGAAGGTGTTCTGATTCTCCAGAATGTGACTGCGGTAGTGAATTTCAAACGATGAGCCACGTCGTGAACGACTGTCCAAGAAGAGGCTTTGTGGGTGGACCTGGTAATCTGGACCGTTTACCTCAAGCGGCCCACGATTACTTAAGAAACTCATATTTAAATCTATTACAACTCAAAAAGGCTATTTGTTCATATGCTTTGTAATCTTGTCTTTTATTAATTTATTTGTTGTTTTTCCCGTCATACGAAAGAAGAAGAAGACCAAGTCCTCTTCCTGTTTATGTGAGGAAACCGTAGAATGTAACAAGAATCCCGGAAACTATCCGTTTGATTCAATAAAGTGAGTTGACTTCGATACTCCAAGTACGCGCGGATTCGCGCATTCCCTAGTCTTTCTGGGAGCCTTTTAAGACTTTTCTCACTATATCTTGTTCTTAGAGATGATGCTCCTTTGTTACTCCAGGTATTTATGCAACCTAGTCATCACGAAAAAATTTTAGAACTTTACCACAGCTAAATAAGACTGAAGTAAACACGAAGTTCTGTCATATTTTTCGTTAGAAATTGCTCACACTGAAGTTTCAACAAGGTGATTTTAAATCAAATCATACTCAAAATTTAACGAATTTAGTGTTAAAATCTTTCAAAAAGAACACATCTTCAATTATTCAATTAATTATCTTCATTATTCAAAAGGCAAATAGGGGAAAGTGGCCATGCTTGATACGATCCAAGCTTGATAATAACTATTTTTTTCCTATGTTAATCAATAGTTATGACTCATCGCAATATATTTCAATAGCTGGTGCTGAGCCTCACATTTCCTAAAAAAATTAGGATTCTAGTTCTTTTTTCCTAGTTTCAGGAAGCAAAAATCAAAAATAGGCCCAAAACTGTAATTTCGATACATGATATTTCATAAGTATTTCTTAATTAATGTCGCTGTTCACGAAAACTACTATCATAGGCACATAGAGGGGTCATCAGTACTAATATTTATGTAAAAATATTTTTAATTGGTGGGCACTGTTTTTGTGGGTGGTAACAAATTCATAAATTCTACTTGTGTCCATCCTATATATTAAGAAGGGTCCATGAATGATAATTTTAATGTGGCAACTATATCATTAGATGTGATTATTTCATAATTACACATATTGCAATCCGCCAATTTTATCGACAATTGACATAATCTTCAACCCTGTTGCCAGAATTTTAAGGTTGCAGAATGACATTTTCATGGACTCAAAGTGAAAAAATGGTTTTCGCTAGCGCCCTAATGCCATAAAAACATGGTTTAGAAAAATTACTTAAAAGTGAGTTTAAAACTAATAACCAGTCGTACAAACGATTTAAGCAGATAGATTAGAGTTTCGTCTAAATATTGATTTGCAATTTTTTGTATCCGGTGAATTTTTTGCAGTGAAAATGGGCCTCCGAATTGTCGAATCAATTATTATACAGGAAGGCCCCGGACCCAACTTGTATAAAAATCGCCACTGAATTTCCATTTTCTTCTTGAGGAAAATCTAAGGATTTCCAGGAACTATTAGAGGTTGGATTGTGAACCTAATAAGTGAGACATTTTTTTGTCATAGTGCAAGAATCGCTTCGGTTTGTGTGTTAATCAGAAAATAATCACAAACCTTGGACATCATTTTACAGTATCAAGCATGGTCACTTTCCCCTACATTAACTTGACTTCCAACATATTATTGATTTTCGAATGAAATTTTGAATGTCTTCGTATATTTACTTAATGTAGCAATTCATTCTTTTAAATGTTTTATTTTTGATGGACTAAAATTTATATAGAATGTTGCGCTTATAAATTTTGCAAAATCGAATTTATTAGTAAAGTTTTTGAAATTTCGATAAGTTCACGAACATGATTGAAAATGCTTCTGAATCTATTAGAGGACATTAAAACTTTATTTAAAATATATTTGAACATAATTATGTCATTAATATAAAACAATCTATACATTTTTTTATAAGTAAAAATGTGAAAGTTAGCAACACAAAGTGACAAATTGATAAATCAATTCTCAATTTATTATATCGAGGATTAATAGGGGAGACTGAGGCAAAACTTGTCAAAACGCATGTTCAACTCTTTCACGAGCTTTGAGAAAACTTAAACGTTTTATAATGTGCATATTCTTATAGGAAGTTTACTGTTCTACAACATTGCAGAAAACTATTATCCTCTATCTCGAAAGAAATATAATTTTCGAATCATTTTCTAAAAGTTGATTTTGTGGAGATTCTCAAAATTGCTGGGGCAAATTTTGTCAGTCTTCGGATAATTTGTGACGTTTTACTCTCGTAAACGTTAAAAATATCAAATGCACATATTTTTATAGGAAATTAATTCCTCTACAACAG
Organism: Phlebotomus papatasi; assembly: GCF_024763615.1. Classification (NCBI taxonomy): domain Eukaryota; kingdom Metazoa; phylum Arthropoda; class Insecta; order Diptera; family Psychodidae; genus Phlebotomus; species Phlebotomus papatasi. The sequence goes on from NC_077224.1 coordinate 21,988,551, forward strand.
AGGTGTGCAAAAACCGTTGTAACCGAATTAACGTCAAAATAAGTTTGTTATAGTACCGTTTTGACCATTGACGTACATGTTTTATTTGATCTTTATTCGGTTTCAACGGTTCTTGCACGCCTCTGCTCTACAACTTTACTACAGATAATTTTTCTCTATCTGAACGAAAAATATGCTTAAATTGAGCTAATCAGTAATGATAATGATATTTTCTGTAAACCAAATATTCCAAAAATAGCACTCAAATTTCATAATTTTTTAATTTACATAATCCTTCCTCGAATCTCTTGAAACTTTGTAAATTTAAGAAGGTTCATGAAGGCTATCTATAATAAAAATTTCAAGCCTCAGTCTCTTTTTTTTTTTAGAAAATTGTGAAGATTGAAATTTTCGTTTTGACAAATTTTGCCCAAGTGTCCCCTAGTTCGAGTTAATAATAATTATTTTCACAAAATAGATTTCACTAGTAACATTTTTCAATTTACGATGAGTTTCGAAAATACTGCAGAAAGCTTTTAAACTTTTTAAGGGATATTAAAGCTATTTAACATGGCCCTGAACTGAACGGATAAATGCAAATTTAATTATAGTTTAGTTCAATTTTTAATTTAATAATTTGGAATTAATAGGTCATTATAATTTATGAATCAGTTCCTAAAGATTGAGAACTGAGGTCAAATTCTTGACATTAAGCAGTTACTACTGGTTTTACTGGTTACTGTCTATTTCGTTTGTCGATTGCCTGGTTATTCGTAAATTTAGCCATGACCAAAATTAATTAACTCGTACTACACTCCATTTTACATATATTAATCCGTAACACTTTTCTTTGTTTAAGCCAGGGATCCACCAAGCCTAATACGGGCTTCAGACCTAAGACTTAGCCATCTAGATTAACTCCTCTAATTCCTAATCAGGCACGATTTTTTAGAAAATTGTTGTTTAGGATTGTCTTACAAGGGCAAATGATTCATTAGATTTTGAAAAATTAATTAAATTGGTTGTTATTTACATTTTTGAGACCTTCGGGAACTGGGCTAAACCTCCAGTCTGAAGGCGGTATAATAAAAAGCGAAGCTATTTTTCATTTCTCCTTGTAAAAATTTTGCAGATATTGCACAGTGACTTAAACAAATTTGTTCGTAGTTCTTGTATTATTTCGGCGAACATTATGAAATATGTATTTTTAGATAGCTTTTAATGCACAAATTCGAAATATATCAGACTGATAAGTCAATTCTCTTTAGGAAAAGACTTGCCAATAGTCTTCAGTGTCTCTATTTAAAAACATATGGAAAAATGAAATGTCGAGAGGCCCCTGTTTTAAGCAGACAAAATTATTTTTGTAAAATATATTAACCAGTAACCAGTTAAAAACTTACCTGGTTACGCTCGTGAATTACCTCTCTGATTTAAGGCAAACCATCGAATTTGCAAAGTCGGGTACATTTCGCGAAATTATTTTCATTTACCACCCCTTTTGTAATTTGTAACGAACATTGAGCAAAATGATCCAATAGGGTAAAAAGTTCAGGACTTAAGCATTTAATGGAATGGATTAGAGAAATCACCTTCATCGTAGATACTATATAGAGAGAGATTGGAAAGAATTAAATATTTACTTTTCAATCAGTCTGTCTCATCGTGTGCCGTCGTCAATGGAAAAGCCAAAGCTCTGTCGAAAAGCTCACTGACTCCCCATGGATCGTTCTGGGTGCATTTGATGTGCAAATGGCAATCTTGGAGGATTGCTGGCTGTGAGCAAATATCAAGAGCTCCAGCACCAGAGAGATGGTTATATTTGTTCAATTGTAATTGCAATTATAATGTCACGCTGGGTGTCTCTTTTGTATATAGAAAGTCAATTTGCAAAGCTTTCAACTATTCGAAGCGCCCTTTGAGCCCCAATATCTGAGGGTGGCAAAAACATGATTCAATATCTGGTTGTGGAGACATTGAGTGAAAGTTTGTCAATGTTTATGGGATTATCGGGACTCAATTTCACTTAATATCGTGAGACAATCAATACCTTGCTCTTTCCTCTCCATCTGCCATTCGATTGTGTCTTACATTGTGCTCAAGGAGGTGCTCTGCCTACCTCCAGCTACCCCCTCCCAACAAAAAGATACCAAGTACATAGTCAGGCTAAGAAGGGAGATATATTATGTGGATGATACATTGGGAGCTGGAAAAATAAGACAGGAAAAAGAGTAGCTTTCTTCACTGATTTTCACGATGGAAAATCAATCATTATTTTTTTTTGCTTGTGTGGTTGATTGAGAGACTCATGATGGTTTCGAAGGGGACAGCAAGTGGTGAAATCTGCACCAGGAGTTATCAATCTCCTGAGATTGATTTTTAAAGGTTTCCCATTAAATTTTCTGCAAAGAGATTCAATTGACTCCCTGGGACATAGTGAGTTTTCCAAAGAAGAAATATTGCTGGAATTCATTCTATCTAAAGCTATCTCGAGTTAGTCTGAGTTATCGACAGTTAGTTATATTGAATTCGACTGTAAGGAGTCCATAAGTTTCTTTATTGGTACAAGAGCAACTGAAAAGATTTGAAAGCTAAGAAAGCTCTAGAGCAAATTCCTTCCATAGAAGAATTGCTAATTTTATGGTTTGATAAATAAAGTTGGAATTAAATCGATTTTTGATTATACGTGACTGCTAGATATTTAAATGTAATGACATTTTAAAACAGGTCACGTATACGCTTGAAATATATTTACTCATCTGTCTAGAACATAGTTTTATGTAAATGAAACAATAATAATGGAGCTATTAGATTAAAAAAATATATATCAAAACTTTTAATATAATATATCTAATTTCCTGTCTTTTAATTGGCGAACTATATTATCAAACATTTTCTATCTTTATGCTGCAAAATTTGAGTTATGCATGAGTTAATTTTGGAAACATAGTCAAACTTGTACATGGTAAAAGCTGAATTCCTAACCCAATAATATGACTTTGATGCTTTGTAAAAAGCTTCGTATAATATTGAGGTATGCTAAAATTACTCTCTGCATTTCATGGCAAAAGCTGCATTTCATTTAGTATAATATTTATTATAATAAATTGAAAATGTTTAATCATTTTCTTTATTTACTTTGAATTTCCTTTAGAACATACACTGAGAGAAATCCGAAAAAGTCAAAATAACATTCCTGAAATGTTAATTTTACCCTGCAGTATTGATTCAAAATCGGTGTAAATATTGCCCTTTTTAGGTATATTAGGGGCTAAAGTTACCCTCTTTTGTTAATTTTACCCTTAATAAGGTGTAAAATTAACATTAAAAAATGTTGATATATTTTTACACCTTAAAAGTGTTAAAGTTATGATGAAAAAATGTTAATCGCACCCTCTTTTTTTTTCTCAGTGTATCTAAACTGATACGTTAATTACGTAATGTATCAATTACCAATTTACCAATTTACCAATTTTAACACTAAACCTACCGACCGTTTTTGGTTGTTTTTTGGTCAAATGACAAACCGCGGTAGGGTAGGTACTCAACAAATTTGTCTTGAAAAAGAGCAAAAAATTAAAATTGAAACACTGAAAAATATATTACACGCATATTTTAGGAAATTTATAAAGTTTGATAGTGACATTATACCGCTTAAATAATGTGTTAATTTTAAACCGGTTAGGGGAAACTGGGGCACCACCAAACACGGGGTACCACCAAACACTGCGATTTTTTAATCGTATATTAGATATCAGAGGATAAGACCGATAAGAATTTATTGTCACTATAGAGATGCTTGTCCACTGAAGGAATGGTCGAGATAGTCCAAGTAGTTTAGAAACAAAAATTAGTGTTTAGTGGTACCCCGTGTTTGGTGGTGCCCCAGTTTCCCCTAATTTGACCGGGTCCTAGTATGTTTAGTGTTAATTTACTAATTAAGTCCGGTGTAACCGGGTGCAACCGGTGAAGGCTTTGAGTTTGAGCAGAAAAATACGGTAGGGTGGGACAATTCTAGACCAGGCGATATTTTTTTTAAAGACTTTTTTGACAATTATGAATTCTGCTCAATCTAACTAAGTTCAATTAATCTCTCTAAGGTATTTGTTGCTTTAAAAGACACAGGACATTCTCCATTCCTCATGTAACATTCCAAAACTTTTTATGTATTTTTTGAAAGTCATGCATTCCTGAACCTGCTCCAGTATAAATTCAAAGAAAGAGTCAAAGAGTTCATGGTCTCGATGAACTGATTGATTGCCTAAAATTAATCGTCTTTTATACATAAATTCAGCTTACACTAACAATTTGATTATTGAAGGGAAATTGGAAATATTGGAATATTGGGAGAATTATGGAAAAATTTGACATACACCCGGCGAAAATCAAATATACTAATTTTATGAAGTGAAATTCAAATTAAATGGGGATATATGAATTTCGCGGGGTGCATTGACAGTAGTTTTACTATCATATTCACATAAATCCTACGAGTTATTATGTTATAAAATATGTGTATTGATTTTGCAATGTTCTATTAATTTTAGTTCCACTTTATAGAGGAAGAGCTCATAATTTTGGACAGTTTCTAAATTTGGACACTTTGAGGGTAAAATTGGACATTAAAAATAAATTGATTAAAATGATGAATTTTTGGTCCAATATTTGACGAATAATGAATTCTATCTAAACACTTGTTCTTTTTGGGAAATTTTAACACAAAAATTCGTTAAATTTTGAATACGATTTGAGTTGAAATTGCATTGTTAAAACTTCAGTATGAGCCATTGCTTACGAGAAATATGAGAGAACTTCGTGTTTACTTCAGTCATATTTAGTTGTGGTGAAGTTCAATTTTTCCAAGATTTTCTGAATGATACGATTAAATAGGGGATATCGGGGAGGTTTGGGACGGGTGTAATGTTTGACGGGGCGATTTTTTCATTAATTATTGAAATAAATGGGATTTACACAATCGTAGACAACAATAAGATGTATCTTGACTAAAAGAATAGATAAACTCAATTTTATTATTTAAATTCTATGAACAATTTTTTAGAAATTGATAAAAATAGTGTATTTTTGATGTCTCAGTTATCCTCTTTGTATTCTATATCAGCTATAGTCAAAACTTTTTTATTTCATTATCTATCAGTGTAATCTGGAAACATATTTTTATAAAAGTTTTAGAGATTATACAGTCCTGTTTGTTACTTAAATTTTTGTTACTTAAATGTTACTTAAACTTAAAAGGTTTTAAATACCAAAACTACACACGGGGATGTTTGGGACACTTGAATGGGGATGAATCGAACGTTGATTTTCGATAAGATTGTAGGTGGCGTGCAATTTTTTATTGTCAAAATGGAGAGTAATGCCCAGTTTCTACTGGAAATCAACCTCTTGTGCAAACTTTATCAGTTGAGCAGTTGTCTACAGGGACAATTAAACTATCAATGTCTTAGGAATCAACCATTTATTCTCCTGAGTATATTCGACCTTTGTCCATGTCCAATCCCGTTAAAAACTATTCTAGTAAGGAAACTTCTCGAGCAATATCCTCTACAATTGTCATGAGTTCTCCAGAAAGGCAAGGGAGAGCTTATTCAAAGAAATAAGAAAAACAGGTACCACGCAGTTGTCGTAAAATCAAACAGGAATCCGTTAGTGAGTTCAAAACTAAAAGTGTTAAGGGAATGTACTCCTCTGAAGAATTTAATGATTATGATTCCAATATTTAAAATAAAAAAGCAAAGAAAACCAGGATAATAAGAAAAAAAATACTTTAAATAACTGATTGATAATAAATGACTTTACTGTACTCTATTAAGATTCATATTAATTTCTAAAAGTGAAATAAATTATTAAACATTTTTATTTGTTTGTTCGAAATATTTTTAATCTAGTATTTGAAATTTAATTTTCATGTTTTAATAATGCAAATTATGTGATAAAAAACGTGTCCCAAACATCCTCTGTTGGGTCCCATACTGCCCCACATCGGGGAGGTTTGGGACAAAGCGTCAGGTTAAATGTTTTATCGTCTCCAAGAAAACTTAGTGGTTTTCCAAGTTCTATCGAGTACTTTTTATACAGTCAATATCCAAAAGTATCCTATAGACAAGCATGTGGCAAGTTAATTTTTTAATATGGAACTATTTGAAGCCAATTTCCTAAATTGATCTCGGACTCAGCTCAAAGTGCTCCGAGGAAAAATTTATTTAAATAAAAATTTAGTATATTTATCCCTCAATATGGTAAGGTATCTTATAATACGGAAAAACTTCTCACTTTTTAGATATTTAGCGTAACAGTCGCGAGTGCAAAAAAAATCCCATATAAATTTAAATCGAAATATGAGAAAGTGGCTTCAAATTTCAGGCAACTTGCCAGGGGCGTGCCTATAGACCGCAGACCGCATAAAACGGTAATAAATTATCGTGATGTCTTGGAATACTGTCTCAAGGTTAAAATATGAAAAAGTGTCCTAAACCTCCCCGGTCTCCCCTATTCATTGAATATTTTGTTGATTCATGTTAAGAGTGACTTGCTCATTTGACTTGAAGTGAGATTTGCCCAGATTAACCTTGCGAATTACGTTTTTTGTGTGAAAAATGGACAATTTTCAAAGAGATTCATCAATGAGGTGATACTTTTTATTTTGAACAGGTGTTTTTCTCTCGAAATTTCGTGAAGTTTTAGCTTGTGTAATGACTAGGTTGTTTAAATGCCTGTAGCCAGAAAGTACCATCATCTCTACGAACGAGATGTAGTGAGAAAAGCCTTAAAAGGCTCTCAGAAAGGTCAGGGAATGCGCGAATCCGCGCGTACTTGGATTACCGTAGTTAGCTCACTTTAATGAATGATATGGAAAGATTTCTGGCTTCTTGTGACATTCTACGGTTCCCTTACATGATCAGGAAGAGATCTTGGTAAAATAGGTTCTTGAAATGAATGAGGCGGATTATCTGTCCAAAATTACAACCAAAGTGTCCAAAATTTGAGTCAAATTCACCTCTACATATCAAATCATTTCTAAATGTATTAACCCTTCTTAAGAAAGAGTAACAAAAAAATTCAATTAGCATTGAAAATATTGGACTTCAAACTTGGAACATTGATGTTTATAAGCACTCTGTCCAAAATTATGAGCCCTTCCCCTATTTATATAACCTGAGAGTTTGATCAACCCATTTATAGATGTGTTAAATGCAAGGTTTCATTTTAGTTTAAATTTTGAATAAAACGTACTCACAAATGATTTAAAAATTGATAAATTCTTTAGTCTAGAGAAGTCACGAAAGATATTTGCATGCAAAAATTAGGGGAATGTTGGCATGGTTCGCTCAGAGTGAACCTTCAAACAACGCAAATATTTTCTTTGTTTGCAAAGATCTAGTTCGTCATTTTTTAGCCATAAGATAGATAATTATTAAGCTCATGAGACGGACATGAGGAATGGTAAGTCAGCTCTTTGCAAACAAAGAAGGAAGGTTCACTCTGTGCGGACCATGTCTACATTCCTCTAATATTTGCATTTTTTTGGAGAGTGTACCTTATGTATTATACAATTTTCATAAGGTTTGCCTTTTTTAGATCAGGCCATTGCTTAAGTTTATTGTTCAAACGTTTTTTTTACATCCTTTCGAGGTTAATATACAAGGCTTGTATGCAGATTCAAAATACCAGAAAAGCTGACAATTATTCAGAAAATGTTTTCCTTTATTTTGTAAAACAAGAAAAAAATAGGAAATCCGTGGAATCCTTTCGGGAAAGACAAAAAAAGACTGGTATATAGTTGCCAAAGCACCCCCGTTGTAGAATTTTATAGTCATCCACCCTCTATTTTGGGTGTCATTTTACTTTCTTCCGTTTTCTGCAAAAGCCTAAATTTCCCTGCAAAAATGCTACATTATTAGCATATTTGGCTCAGTATGTCTCTTTGCACCTCTTTTTTCTCACCATCATTGTCTCACCCAACCTCCAATTTCCACATAAAAATTTTATTGGATGCCACCCCCTCCCCCCCCCCCCAAAAAGCAGCCCCTATATGGGTCCTGATTCCAGTGTTGGAGACATTGTTGGAGCATTTGCCACTCAAATTAGCCGAATTCGTGAACAGAAAGGCAAAATACTGGGCGGGAAGATTGTCGTGCTGAGCTAGAGAGTTAGGGTGCAAGGATGGAGAAAAAAAAGAAAGAAAGAAAAGTGTTAAAAGGAGATGGTGAAAAATGCGAGAAAATGTGACAATTGTTTCAATGTTATACTAAGGGTTGGCAAAGCATGTCTCTTTGGGTACTTGTCCTGCCATCCTCGGTTCCTTTTGATTGATTATCTTATCCACTCCCACGGGACACGAGCGTGAACTTCCCATCATGAATCATTTTCCACAAAATAGTTAATTTAGTGTGTTCAAGTGAAGTGTTTCACTCATTCAATCACACAATTTCACCCACAAACCAATTCAATAATATTATATTCTCTGAAGAGCATCAACCCTAAAACAAGAAGGGGAGTTTGGGTTTTTGAGTGGGGTTTACACTATATTTCGGATACGGAGGGGTGAGGAGGCTGATTTTTGGGGTCGGATGTGTATTTTGTGGTTGACAGAGGCGGAAAGTGGAAAATAGGATGGGGAAAAGGAAACTAATGAAATTTTGCAGTCAATTCATTTTGCTAAAATGGGGGGAGGGAGGGGTGGGTCAAAAAAGAGATTGTGAAAGACGCCTCCATGGGACTGCAGACAATTTTATGCTATTGTTGAAACATCATGGGTGTTACCCCATTCAAATGCACTACACATTTTCAAAATAACTCCTAACTCTCATCGCGCGGCATTTTCTAAAAGTGTTTTCCCATACTTCCGTCTCTTTGTCTCACTTTCCGGAAATTCAAGGAAAATTGCACGACATTGTAGCACTTAAAACTATAAATTCTGCATTTTTGTTTTTGCAACTTTGTGAATTTCATTGGAGTAGAAAAGTTAAGGGGTTACGTGAGTAACGAAAAACAAAAAAAAACAGTATAGATCAGAATGGGGTAGACTTAATCAGGGATAGAATTAGACAGTGGTATATTTCTTCAAAAGATTTCCTTAGAAAGATTGAGTACACTAAGGAAAGGCTTCGCACCGCATTGTAGCTTCAAACACTTCATATTACCCCATATTTCTATAATAAATCTGACTATCAATGGCAAAAATAGGTTAGATTCTTCAAAGGAATATGGGAAAAATATGAAGAGTTGGAAGGCAGAATATGTGCGAAGTCTGAAAGCCTTCCCCTATTAGTTATTCAGTAGTTAACTAACTCCCTATTCATTGAAATATTTATCAGTTTGATTCAAACATTTTTTTCAGAAAAAAATATAGGCAAAGTAAATTTTGCTGGCTAAATCTGCCCTGGTTTCCCCTACCCTACATTTTGTTTTTAACTCAAGAGCAATCATTCAAGCTTTTGGTTTCTAAAAGCACAACAATGAAACATTTTGCATAAAAACAAAATTTTAATCATACGTTAAACCTTATTTTTGGAGAACTTTTTGTAAAACAAAACTACTTTTCTGTGGATAAGATTTCACAATACACAGGGTGGCTGACAAAAAATGCAACAAGTTTCAGATCACATAGCTGTCGATCCGCTAGTGACAGCGGTTACATATTTTGCATAGTGGTAGATCATTTTATTGGCTACAAGCCTACAAAAGCATTTTCGATAATATTTTGTAAATCTTTTTCAAACCGTAATGGAACTCAAACGTGACAATTCAATGTCGCTATATTTTTCAGGAAATGTGGAAGCAGCTAACGTTAGGGCTCTTGAAACCCTAAAAATAATTAAACTTTGAAACATAATTAGGTACAGGGGTACTAGTAGGGGAGATCGGGGTACCTATAGCCAGGGGTAGAATTAGACGCTGGATTTTTCTCATTTTTTTAATGAAAGCAGGAAGACACCCCCATATTCCCAGAAATATTTAAAAGTCTGATCCTGTTATCCTACAATTTAGAAGCACTTTTATAAAATAGGCATAAAATTGTGATTTTAATCCTACAGTTTTTGGCCCAGTATTTGGTTTTCTAAGTTGTTAGTCGAGATCTCATAGTTTTACCTTGTTTCTGGTTTAATATAGTTAATTTAGAGATATTTTTCACCTGGGTTATAATTATCTCTTTTTTTATATAATTTTATAAACACTAAAACAGCCCTAGGGGCAGGTGTAGCCACTCTTCAGTGGCGGGCTAAAACTATCAATGAGATCAATGATTTTTCACTAATAGACGGATAATTGTTAGATGAAAAATTACTATTAATATTCCAAGCAGTAATATGTAACGAATGCTTATACAGCCAGTGAAGAAGCATTTCCGCCGTTTGGCTTCGGAGGCTGGTCACCAACGCTGAGACGGCGGCGGACGCATGGTACGGGGGGTTATACGAAGTTGAATAAATTATTATTATTATTATTATTATTATTATTATTATTATTATTATTAATTTATCAATTTAATTATATATATTTTTATTTATTTGAAATTTGAAATTTATTTCCCCTCAATTCTAGTATTTAATACTGGTATTTCATATTGCTGACTTTGACAAAAAAAACGCAACAAACTAAAGCCCAGTGAAAAGCGATAATTTGTCTTCAAGGAAGTCCAGACCTTCAAATAGGTGGTCCTTGACTTCCGGTGGCCATTCGAACGTCTAAATTATCGCATGATCTCTCCTTTAGATATACACAATCATTTTGTTTGCACATCAATTACTCTTGTTGAACTGACCGTGAACGTGCAAGCGAATTTACTCCATCGTTGAGCGAGGATGAGGATCTATGAAATCTCGTCCTTTTCAGAATTTTTAAGGCTTCATTATAGAGGTCCTTCAACAATATTTATGTCATAGTCATTTGCGATCTATACGTGTCACAGATTCTGCAGATCTGACATAAATTTCGTTCAATTGACTTCTTCACTTTAAGGACGATGATTAGCAACGAAACATTTTTTTCAGACCTTCACCAAAGCATTTAAAAAAGCTAGGGGAGACCGGGATACTTTAGTCAGCAAATGAAGCTTGTTTTTCGCGCATGATTTGTGTAAAAATAATAAGATTTGTCTAATGTTTTTATGTTTCTTAACTAGCATTAGGATATTGGTTGTATAAAACCGTGTAATTCAGAACTCTAAAATCCTTGACCTTTTCTAGAGAGGATAATGAAAAAAGTATGACACATTGTCTACACGTGCCCTGGCTAGGGTAGATATAGCCACTTTTGGGGTATATTGCCACAAGTTTTCCATACGAAATTTTAAACAGGAGATACCAAATATTGTTTCACATGATACATTGAAGGCCCACTGATGCTGTCACTTAAACTATTCTTGTAATTGCGGCAAAATTGATGAAAATATCCTGAAAAAATCTATTTCACAAGTTGCTCATCCAAATGGCAATATTGCACAATCTCATTTTAACAAAGTGATTGATTTCAAACTGACGTAAAGGCACAGGGATACGAAATGAAATTTAAAGAGGGAGCGCGTAGCCAAGAGGGCTGTTTGCGTCCTCTTGGAGGTGCAACACCCCCAAAAAAAGATAAATTAAAATTAGCTTATAGTCTATAGGAATGCAAATTAAATGAGTTGTAGTGAAACTTAAAATTAAGGATATAGTATAAGTTTAAATTAAGTTTAAATTAATCTGAGAGCTCATGGAGTCCGGAAAAGTGCTCCACGAATCAGGGGCGGAACAAGGTAACCGTCAGAACAGGCCGCGGAATGGCGCCCCAGGCCCAACAACACCCAGCACCCATAGGGAAAAACACCCCGACCACCTCAAGCTCCTGCCCCCAAAGAAAATAAAATGAATTGATGGAATAAAACTTAAAAGAATGTTTTTGAAATAATATTTTCTCATTTTTATGCATTAAACTTTTATTTAAAATGAATATCCGCTTTTGATCGAATTCAACGGAGTTAGAAAAGGTTCTTGAGCGTATGTTAATATTATCGTAATTTTATTAATTTTCTCCAATATTATTGGTAAAATTCTTTTTCTATCATGATTCTAAATGAAACAAAGAATATATCTATTGATTTGGAATGGGGAAATAGTATTTCATCAATCCAAAAAAAAGCGTTAAAGTCACACTCTATGAAAAGCATCGGGATTACCTCTCTTTACTATATATTACAAGACAAATCATGGTGCAAATAACACCGAAAATGATAACTTTTCGTTTAAAATTTTCCAAATAATCGGAATTTCATTTTTTTCAAAAATTCTTTGTTCAAATTCGAGATTAACACAAATTCTATTCTGAATAATCTTAACCATTGCCAAGTAAGTTCTTCCGAAAAGTTCTCTGTAAATCAGATCCCAATTGTTGAATTTTTTAATTGTTTAAATGAAAATTTCAGAAAATATAGTTTAAATGTTGTACATTTATAAGATTAAATGAGATATTTCACAATCCGAACTGATTTTTGAAATTGAAAGGTATACAGTACATGTGTACAATCAAAAGTTTGTTTTTATGATATACTACGTGACTTTGGAAAATAGTTAGAATGTTCTTACAAGTTGTTGTGGTCGAAAAGATTGTACAATATTTGATGACGAATTGTTTTGTATTTCTAGAAGTCACTAATCTAATAGATCGATAAAACAATCTTTTTGCCGAAAAGCTGGGACAAAAACTTTCCCAATACCATGAAAGATATAGAGAGCTTTTTCGCACCATCGCAACACCCAAAAGAAAAAGCATCCACCCAGAAAAACCCCATGGCTAGCAATACCCCAATGCTTTCATTGATTTACGACATTTTTGTTCTTCTTGAGCTGAAGAAAAACTATTTCAAATTCAGGAATTTGAATAAAATGAAGTCGTAAAAGTTTATTCTATTGCTAACAATTTGTCTAAATCACTTTTATTTCTTCACCAAGCTGCCCCCAATCCCTCTGTCCTTTCTCTATTTCCCCTTGAGAAACTTTATACCCTCTAAACTGACTTTTCTTGGGCCTTCCTTAACTTCCTCCCTCACCCGTTCAAGAAGGACACACACTTTGCCTCCGAAAGATGTCTAGCTGTAATAATGTAAATACTCTCGATGGTATTTTCTAGGCCACCAAAAACGAAGGGCTTTAGTCAATGGTTTTCTCACAAATTCTAGGATTATTTGCACACACTGTGATGTAATATGCAGAATGAGGTTTTCTGTGTGGACACAATTCTATGATTTAGCATTTGGACATTCACCCGTGTAATTAACGACATGGGGGTATCTTCAAGCACATTTGCCACAATTTAAAATACCCCTTCTGCACTATGACACCATTACAGTGCCGCAGATGGAATTTTGGATGATTAAAGTATTCATTCATTATGCATTTTTTGAGGTCAAAATTGTGCTTGGAGGCAAACGATAGTCACTTGAATCTATTAATGTCATAATGGGTTCAAAGTATTAAATTCAAATTCAAAAGTTTCTTTTTGCCCTGATTATTAGTATTAGTACCCACAAAAAACTTCACTGATAAAAGTTACTAATTTAATTATAAATTTTAAGTTTTAAATTTGTTTAATGGTGTTCTGTGTGGAGATATTGTAATTTGAAACTGTCAAAATATTGTATACAATTATCTTAACAGATATTTGCGAAAACATAGCAATATGTATCGAAATATGTCAAATGAAAATAATTGGGCAAGGATTATCTTACAAAATTTTGCTATATTATTCGGTACTAGGGTAAGTGTACCAAATTCCGGCCAGCTTGCAATTTCGGCCACCGTTTTTATTCCTAGAATTTCCATGAATTTTTAGTTTTTGCGTACTCTAGAGATTATGCAATTCTAAAAAATAACAAAAAATGTAGCTTTGATAAACGAGAAGTTGTAAAAAAGACATTGGAAAAATTTCGGAAGGGCAAAAAACTATAACAGGGCACTCAATGGGTCAAGTGGTAGAGCACTAGCTCTATGATGCAAGTGTCCTGGGTTAGAATCCCCTTTAGGTCACCAGGAATTTTTCTGGCGTTAAAGGTGTTCGAATTGCATCCAGTGAGCTTCACTGCACTTGATTCCATGGACATTGGACTGACAGCCTTATCCCGTACAAGAAAAAAATAATAATGCATGTCTAGTAATCCCCTTGCGGAAAGGCCTTGTTCCTTCATGGAATGTTGTGCCAGCATTATTATATTATTTATTATTAAGAAACTATAAGAATGAAAATGGCCGAAATTGGCCACCAATGCTATGTCTACATTTTTATTCATTTTAAAATGCATTAAAAATGATTTTAGAGAATATGAAGACGACAAACAGTCTACAAGGTTCCAAGCTACACTCCTTAAGAAGGAATAAAAAAATTCAATTTATATTAAAAATATTACATATCAAACATGAGACTTTAGCGCTTGACTGAAAACTATGCCGAAATTTGGCACACTTACCCTAAGTCAGAAAATATTAGTCGACATTAATTGCTTGATTTTTATAATTCTTAAAATACAAATAAGAAGTTTTTTTTTACTGTTCGAACTCAAAGGGAGAGCAGTTATATAATCGTCTTTTTTTTAAACTTGCCACTGTTCTGGAGCTTAAACGGTAAGAGATATCGACTTCCAGTATTTGATGACCCCCAATAAAAAAAACAATATCTCTCGACGGTATTTCGCCTCCCCATCCCCCCTCTATCCCCTCCAAAACCATGTTTTTCGGTTTTTCTCAAAATTGGCGCAAGGTTTTTCAATGATTTTTGGATATGTTTTAGAGGTGGTCCATCTAACATTTCGCCCAAACATACCTATGACCGGATAGTTCGCCGGTTTTAAACATTGCAGGTTAAAGGTCAACCACTTTGGAAGGCTCATTTTTCAACCGATTTGGTTAAATTTGGATTTTTTATAGAGGTATTGAAATTTCGAACCCGGCTGGTAATGAATCGGTTAAGTACCGATTTTTTTTATTTTCAAATTCTTTTGTGATTTATGAATCAATTTGATCTCTAGTAGATCAGTGATACCAAAATATTATGCAAAAAAATAAAACGAATTCACGGTGAGCTCTATCTCGTGAGTTCGAGCATTCCGCAAAGCTGTGACGCTTTGTCATCTCTTTTTAAATTCTAAAATACACATGAGTTCTTAGATAAAGAAAGCTTTAAGATTTAAGTTAAGTATTTACTACCAAACTTTAAAAAAGTTTAATTTTCTAAAAATTCAAGTAAAAAATATTTTAGATTATCTAATTTTTATTTTATAATAAAATATTCTTCTTTAAAGTATTTCGCAAAAGCATTTGAGACTAGAATAATTGATTATTTGGTATGGGAAATCGAAAATCGCTTCTCATGCATTTTCGGTAAATATCTGTTAAAAAAAACAAATTGCAAGTCATTCCTTTCAATTCCCTTCTAGTAATTAAAGAATTACAGGAAAGTAGGGTACCTTTAAAACAAGGCTTTCTTCCCCTATTTTTAAACGGAGTTGCGGAACTAAATTAATCATAGCAAAGTTCAATTTTATTTAAAAGTTGGAGAAAAAGCCCTAAGGAACTTTTCCACAAATTCTTATTAGGTTTACAGAGTTTTATATTTATTAAATTCCACTGTATTTCTAAAGTAATTAAATATTTATCTATCCGTTTATTAAAAACAACTCAGCTGAAGTATATGAGTTGAAGGTAAATTTTGTCCAATCCGTCAAACCTTCAGTTGACGGACAGTTTCATGTCATATACATATTTACAAAAAATGTAGAATTTAAGCATTAAGGAAAAGGTACTTACCGATAGCCGAGACCTGTAAGATGCAAGAGAAAAAAATTGGTTAACAACTGAGTTAGAAAAAAAACAATAATTAAGTTTAAGAACAATAAGAAAGGTTATTAACTTTTTTCTTTTAATTTAAATTAAATTAAAAAAATATAATTTTTTTTGTTAAATTTGTTAGTAATTTTGATAAGACTCTTTGCAATTTCATTATTACTCAAATAGGGATCTCAGTGGCGCAGTTGGTAAGACCATTGGGTTTTGGGCGGATGAGATCTCTTATTCGACTGTCACAGTTGTGAGCTCGAGTCTCGCCCGGTGCAAAGAACTGAATGTTTAGAAAAATCACATTTTCACTGTGATAAAACGTTATAAAATGCACCGCCTCTGCCCAAAAAATCTAGGAGCATGGAAGAATCATCCACACTACGGGAAAGTACTCTCCCTTCGAACGTTCATGTATTCGAATAATGTGAATTTTCTTTTAGTTTTCTAAGAGACTTACACATTTCTATTAAATATGAGTTGGCTTATCATCAATTGTTCATAATTCCGTGATAATTTAGTGTATATCTCTTACGAAAAACAAAAGAAATTCACATTATTCGAAGGCATGAACGTTCGAAGGGAGAGCACTTCCCCTACTGGGAAGGCGCTCTTAGGCAGTCTGCACGCGGAATTATAGGATTCTTCCACTACGGAATCAACAGCAATATAACATGATTACATTGTAACAAGTATTCTGATACGATTAATAATAATAATTAGGGGGAAGTACTCTCCTTTCGAACGTTCATGCCTTCTAATAATGTGATTTTTTTTTTACTTTTCCTAACCGTGCTATCACACTAGGACTTTTTTAATTTGTAAATTCAATTTAATTTTCAGATTAATTGTTCCTATGCGTTATTTTGCATTGAAAATCATTTGAATTAATAGATTTTTGCTTATTTATTGACATAAACTAATACTTGGCAAACCAAAACATGTGTAAATATGTTAAAATAGCATAAATGTGGTTGCTCAAATTAATTTCAACTCAGCAAATTAAAATGTAAAAATTGCTCAAAAATTCCAATCTTAGGCGATATAGGCAGGCACACTCATTTTCGTTGTTTCTTTCTGCAAATGAGGTCCAACTATGTGAAGTAGTTCCTCAAATTCTTCAGTAGCCATACGAAGAAAATTGTTGTGTCCAAAAAAAATCACCAGTTGCGATATCATCATAAATTTTTTCAATGAATACGTGGGAAGATCTCTCTTGAATCCATTTTCTGGCCCACAATCTCTTCCTTTTACTTTGAGATACATTTTTATTGAACATGTATCCTACATAAAGTAGGAAAATTTCTTCCTCATCATTGGACTCACTCATTTTTCTAATAATGTAACAAAATCACAAATGACGAAATAAAACAACTGGCAATCTGCGCGGATTTTTTGAATTTAGCAAATTTCTCGCAAAAATGTGTCCTGGCTATGAAAAATTTCAAGTGGTTCTCTCAATTTTAATGCTCAATTTGCTGAATTCAATTTAAAATTAAATTGTGACAAATCCTAGTGTGATAGCAATGTAAGCGACTTACACATAATTATCACATAATTATATATAATTGATTATAAGCTAACTAATATTTAATAGAAATATGTAAGTCTCTTAGGAAAACTTCACTGAGAAAAAATAGGCTGCGATTAACTTTTTTTCGTCATAACATTAACACTTTTTGGGTGTAAAAATATATCAACATTTTTAATGTTAATTTTACACCCTTTAAGGGTAAAATAAACATGAAAGAAGGGTAATTTTAACCCCTAATACACATAAAAAGGGTAATATTTACACCGTTTTCGGATCAATACTGCAGGGTAAAATTAACATTTCCGGAATGTTATTTTAACTTTTTCGGATTTCTCTCAGTGTTAAAGAAAATTCACATTATTCGAAGGCATGGACGTTCGAAGGGAGAGTACTTTCCCCTACTCGAATATAAAGACTGAGTGGTTTTCCAAATTTTTCTCAGTGGGCATACCTGCCATGTAAATGTCTAAATTACCCCCTAGACGTAAAGACTCTAGAGCCCCATTTAACGCCATAGTAGGTACGATCGATCCATGTCAAACTTACAGTATTTCATGTGAAAATTAACTATCAAGATTTCTAGAATTTCCCAGTGATTTTGGCAAGTTGCCTGATATTCCTGTCATTCTTTAAATACCTTCTTGCATTTCCATTTAAAACTTTATTTTACAAAATGCTTTTTGATATAGGAGACTAAAGGTGACTAAATGGAAAATTAGAATTCATTGTAAAACAATAAATTGGACATGGAAAATGTTTTTGGAGAAATTTACTGCAAATGCACTATATAGAGTTCATGCCAAAAAAGCAATCTTCTGTGCAATTCCTTTTTTGTTCCTATATAATAACTCTTGACTTTCATGGAGTAATTCAGTATGATATTGTTTCCTCTCTAAAGTCTCAAAACCGAAATCATTGAAAATTAAAGTGAGTACGGAACAAGAAGAAAAAGCAGTGAATGTGCACATTTTCCCGACATTTTCTCAATACACCCACCGGAGATTTATCATCTTATTTCATTTATATAAAACAGACTCCTCGAGATTTATTGGATGAATGTTTTGTCCAATGTATATGGCAATGTGCCAACAAAATATATAATTCTCTCTGTTGTAAATTTGTGACAATTGCTATGTACAAGTGTTTTCTCATAATTTTCTGAAGCTGACTCTGCGTGATAATCATGTGTGGAGGATTAAGGGAAATGGTAAAATAGTCATTGGTTGTGTATTAACTATTAAAGAGATACTATTTTTCATTTATAAAATGAATCTCGAGTATGTGGGAGTAGATGAAAAAAAAAAGTGAAACGGAAGGCGCACGAATAAGATAAATAGAAAAGAATATATCTATGTGACATTGCACCAGTATAGTGTAAATTATTCATGGTGGAAAATTTTTAATTTTCCTCGAGAGCTCCAGGAAAAATACACAGACTTTTTTCATGGTGCATTTCCAAGTAAAGACCGTTTCAGATGTTATGGGAACAAATAACTTTCATCCTGTTCTATGCTATTTAACATATTAAAAAAGGGTTATAAACAAACATTTTTTTTAATTACAGTCAATATTTATGATTCAATTTTTAAATATTGACTATAAAATGAGAAATATTAAAATACAATATTAAAATTATTTATAAAAGCTGTGTGTTCTTTACAAAGTAATTATAAAAACTCCAAAAATATATAAAATGCGAAATCATATAAAAAGGGACAGATAATCCTAACCGGCTTATGTAGGTGAGATTCTTAACGTGAGCTAACTCGGAGTGCATGCAAATTCGATTTAGAGCTGAAGTTGGGAGACGCCATTCAGTTATCTTGAATAAAATTCGTGAAATTATACAAATTTTGTATTTAAACCAAAATATCAAGGATTTGGATGAACTGGCACAAAAGTGATATATGGGTGAAATGTAGACCAGAATGTACTCTATAATTTTCCTATAGAACATGATCTCATCGATTACTCAGAAGCCAAGATAAGCGAGGTTTTTTGTTTCTTAACTCGTTTTTTCATCCAGAGTGCCCCAAGTAGTCATTTGTTGAACTTCAACTATATCAAAGAATTGTTGTATTTTGCGGGACTTTCCATTTAAAACCCTATTTTAAGTGTCTTTGTGGAGTAGAGGCAGTCAAATTGGCATCTGAGTGATTTCAAAGCGTTATTATGGGAAAAATCAATTTTTTCACACTTAAACGGCAAAAACGGAGTGATAGCGTAGTCTGACCGGAAAATGATGTATGAACGAAATGTAGAGACAAATATCCTCTACAATTATGTCGAAGTAATCATCAAAATCGGTTCAGCGACAGTCGGGATAATTGAGGTTATGTGATATTGAAATTGGTTTTTCGACTGTGGCGCCCCTGGTGTTGGTCCCACGAAGTTCAAATATTCTAGAAAGTTGTAGCATTTGGTGAGACATTTCGTATAAGCCCTCATTCATCAAAATCGGTCACATAGAACCGGAGATATGATTTTTTGAATTTCGTGAATTTTGACCCCTCATATCTCCGGTTCTGTTTTAACCACAGCGCGCATACGCACCATTTTGGAAACGTCCTAGACTGGACTACAACATACTAAAATTTCATTAACTTGCACAATGCCGTTTTTGAGAAAAGTGACTTTGAATTTCGATGAATTTTGACGCTATCACAGCGCCATCTATGGGGACTTTTTGAACTTCCATCTGAAAGTGCTCATCGAGACGAAACCAAAAAGGTAAAATTTAGGTCGCTATGTTAGTTAGAACCGGAGATAGAGGCCGGTCAATGTTCGAAATTTGACCCCTTATAGCTCGGGTCAGGGGTTATGGATCGACTTAAGGTTTTTTTTTGTTTGATAGGTATAATCAACGGCTACAACATACTAAAATTTCAGCCCGATTGCATAAGGAATTTTTGAGTTATTTAACTTTTAGGATTTAAAAATTTTCTTTTTAATAATAGCGCCCCTAGCGGTGGTTTTATGAACTTGCGATGTTAGAAGAGGAAGTGGCATTTCACGAGAGCTTTCCAAAAAGCCCTCACTTTTTAAATTCTGACAATTAGAACCAGAGTTATGGCCATTTTAAGAAATTTTTTTTGGACACTTATAGCTCGGGTCAGGGGGGTCGGGGGACCTTAAGTTTGGTATTGATGGAAAGCTCTAAGGCCCAGCTATAACATACTAAAATTTGAGCCCGCTCGATGCCATAGGGGCGGAGCTATTGAGAAAACAAAAAAAAGGGGGGTCTTCAAAATGGCGGAAGGAGGGGTGGGGGGTGGGGGGTCAATGCACCAAGTTGCAATTTTCATACGATATTTATCCTTTGCCGAAAACCGCAAGTCGATATCTTTTTTAGTTTAGGAGCTATTAAGCTCTAAAGAGCGGCCGGACGGCCGGCCGGCCGGCCGGGAACGTAACTTAGCCCCCCATATATTCGTGATCAGGAAGTGGCGAAACACATTTTGGCCAAGTTTGAGGTCGATCGGTGGACATGAAATTTTGTTAGGATTATAGTAGGTGAGATTGTTAAGAATCTCACCTAATATATTCTAATGTGTTCAGGTATTTCATAGAGTTTTTTTTCACATATTTTCCTTATATGCATTACAATTGTTCTGAACCGCTATCTAAATCAAGTCAGGGAACTGAATTTTTGATTAAAAAATAGATTAGAGCCTAATTACTCAGTTCAATACCGTTTCATTTTTCTTGGATTCAGGACCTTTCCAATGAACCTAAACATACCCCAATCCGTTAAGGAATCCTGTAGTTAGAGCCTCTTTAATCATTGACTTTGAAAAAATTTCATGCAGAATTATTCAAGGAAAATGGCACATTATATCCGAAATATTTCCAATAGCATTCGGCGTAAAGATAAAAAGTCGTGCATAGCGAACATGGTATATAGGAAATATGTATGCAAATCGAAAATTAATTTTATTCTTTCAAGTGATCTTTTATGTTTCCGATTCATTTGGTTGAATACTATTTCTTCTTTATGTTAGATCCGTCAGGGAATCTGTAAGGGCGAAGCCCTTAAAGCAATTGCGTGGATGAGTGTCTTAGTTAGCCGCCAGAGGTTTCTCCAGAACCCTCAGCGTTCCTCCTAACGATCTATTCCCTACGACGATCCAACATGAACTAACTCTCGCAATACTAATTCTCTCTACGATACCCCTCCCGAAGGGCTAACTCACAGTCCAACACTAGGAACGTTCTTAGGAGAAATCGGTGCCGCTCCGAGAGACATCTATGATGTCAAATTCAAATACCAACGGGGGGTTTAACCGTTGGGGAGAAGCGAGTGCTAACATTTATTTTACAACTAATAAAGAAACTGATAGCAGTTAATCTTTAATTGTTTATTAATTTTTAATAACGAAAAGATCAACTTAGGGTAAGTGTGCCAAATTTCGGCATTGTCGCATATGAGCGCCGAAGTCCTAAGTTTGAAAAGCAATATTTTTAATTCATATTGATATTTCTTGTTACTTCCTTTTCGGGAGAGAGTTTGAAAACTTGCTTATCATCTTTGTTTTCTTTAAATAACTTCCTAAAATATTGAAAAATTAATTAAAATGTGGTCATTGCTTTGGGTGGTATTCCGGCCACTTTGAGTGAAATATCGGACACCTTTTTTCTGACCACTTTTTTTCTGACCACCTTTTTTGACGCAACGGATAGAAAATTTCAAAACGTCAAACGGAACGAGTTTAATATTTAGTTAAATACGTTTATATGACCCACAAGCCCTGAGATCTTCCATGTAATTTGTCCTGAAGACCTGAAGAGTAGCATCTCAAATTTACGCGCAGATTCCTGTAGCAATTTGCCCTTCCTGGACTCTTCTAAAACCTTTTCCAAGGAGTTTTCTTAGTGTAGCCACGTTGTCGAATCTCCCATGTGTCTTATTTGGTAGTTTCCCCCCTTCCCATAAATCTCGGTGAGTACCGCTTATCAATTCGCAGAGAAAAGATCATTTAATACGACAAAAGACTATACAGCCTGAGAAAAAGTATTTCCGCCGGTTGGCTTTGGAGGTTGGTCATCAACGCCAAGACGGTGGCAGTCGCTTGGTATTGAGGTGGAGGGGGGCTAATGTAAAGACATATGTTGATAATGAAATACAATACAATACAAGGATGAGGGGTTTCCCTAACACCCTAAGGGCCTTGACAGACCTAGGGATTAGGCGAGAGGCGGCTTAGCGTAATTATACTCGACATAATGGTTAAACTTCATTTCCATCATTTTCTACTAAGTCGTCTCTCGGCTTAAGTCGTAAGTGTGTCTAGGGCATAAGTGGCCTTCTTAACCGTTAATCTTTCATGATAGATTTAGCCGTAGAACAATTTATTGAAAATATTGAAAACGTCCATTTATGTGTTTGCTTTGTACATATTGTACTGCTTTATGGTACTATTCCAATGAAAAATCAACATTTTTTTAGCACATGACAGTTCTCAAGTGCTACTACATAATCGACTTTTTTTTTGTTTTGGTTCCTGTCTCGACTTTTTGGTGGTTTTGAAACACAACGAGAGTTGGGGAAAACAGTCGAGACAAGAACCAACAAAAAAAGAAAAGTCGATCATGTAGAAACACTTGAGAACAGCTAAGTGCTAAAAAAAACTCTTCATGAGAAAGACTTCATTTCAAATTCGAATAGCACCATTATACGTTTCGAATAATTTTCGTAATGGTCTTTAGTTCCCACATCCCTACATTCCCTGCGATAACCCAGAAAAAAGCCCTCGTGTTTAACTCGCATTTTAATCAGTGGAAACATATGTTATTTGCAATAGAAACACATAAATCTCCCGTGTGAACAATTATTTATGAATATGTTTTACAGCAAATTCACTCTACTTGATTTGGATTTTAAATCCTTTCTCACTCGGGTCTGCTAAATTGTTCTAGTGTCCGCGTGGGAAAAATCCCACACGTCACATATCACAGATTTTCTATGTTATAGAGAGTATTATATACTTCCTTCCTTTCTGGCCAAAACTCAATTAGACTTTTTTTTCACGGGGAATCCTCTCTTTGACAAAATATTTGGTAGGATAAAGAAAAAGTTCTTGGGAACAAACACAATTTCCTTTGTGAGATTGCTTGGAATTGTCAACAATTGAGTGTGAAGAAAAATTGACTTGAAGCCAGAAAGTTTATGCTGTCGAAATTGCAATTTAAATCTTATGCTGACACTTCTTGCTAGAACGATCTCAAAGTTGGACAAAACAAATATTTCTACATGGATGGAGTTTCCTTGTTGCTTGTGTGGATAAACAAGAATTTTCTGGCGATAATTTCCTCTATGGACAATCTTTTTCCTCATTCGGTCTTCATTTTTCATCCGGAAGAGGAAAGCTCAGTTCCCGGAGAATTTGTTGGCACTTTTGGTCAACAACACGTCACTATCCATTGTTAAATGTTTAACAAAAATTTACAGACTTTTTCCGAGTAGGAAATTTCGATGTTTGCTTTCTTTGAGAAATTATCTTCAAAATTAGACGTCAATTTCAGTTAATTGTGTCGAAAACCATACAAATATTGTTTTTAGAAAATCTCAGAAATTCTATTAATACAACAAATAAACTTATGTAAATTATTCCTATTTCTTGCTTAAAATAATAATGAAGTTTCGAGGAAGAATTTGGGTTAGTAAAACGGGTGACAAAGCATGCTAGCTTTGCGAAATGCTCGTTATAACAATAAGATTCTACATCCCATATTATTTTTGCAATCTTTTAAAAGAATAATGGTGATATTCCAATGGAAAATGTTTCTGCTGAACATTTTTTTTAGTACTTAATTATTCTCCTGTGCTTCTGCGTAATTCACTATACTTGTATTGGTTTCTGTCATGACTATTTGATGCTTTTGGAACGTGACAAGAACTGCAGAAAACAGTTGTGAAAAACAGAAAAGCGAATTACGCATAAGCACTTGAGAACAGCAAAGTGCTATAAAATTATTTTCAGTAGAAAGATTTCCTTTATTCATTTTTCATTGGAATAGTATCATAAAGACTCTCCCAATAAAAAGAAAGACGTTTTTATTTTATTTTAAACAAAGGGATGTAGGGTAAGTGTGCCAAATTCCGGCCAGCTGGCAATTTCGTCCACCTTTTTTGTTCCTCGAATATCGATGAACTTTTATATTTTACGTACTCTAGAGATTATGCAATGCAAAATAATAACAAAAAATGTAGCTTCGAAAAACGAAATGACGTGAAAAAGGCATTAGAAGAATTTCCGAAGGACAAGAAACTATGAGAATCAAGGTGGCTAAAAGAGGGCACCAAAGCTCTGTCTATATTTTTATTCATTTTAAAATGTATTAAGAATAATTTTAGAGTAAATAAAGACGGTAAAATCTTTACAAGATTCCAAGCAACACTCGTTCAGAAGGAAGAATAAAAAAAATCAATTTGTATTTAAAATATTATATTTCAAACTTGAGTCTTTGACGCCTGCGAGCAACTATGCCGAAATTTGGCACACTTACCCTACTAAAAATATCGTTTAATAGTTTCTCGTATTTAAAAAACGAATTGATTAAATAAGTATTTGAAAAATTTAGGGCAATGGCTCATAATTTTGGACAGGGTGCTTATAAGCATCAATGTACTGAGTTTGAAGTGCGATATTTTCAATACTAATTGACTTTTTCTGTTACTCTTTTTTCAGAAGGGTTGTTTAGAAACTTGGCACGGGTTTATTGTCTTTGTTTTTACTAAAATTAGTCCAATTAGTTTTTACTGAAATTAATTACAATCTAGTCATCACAAAAGCTAATACTTCACGGAATTTCGAGAGACAAATACCTGTCCAAAATAAGATGTATCACCTCACTACTGGTGAACCTCTTAGAAAATTTCCCATTTTTCACAGGAAAAACATAATTCACAAGGCAAATCTCACTTCAGGTCAAATATGTACAAGTCACTATAAATGTGAATCAACACAATATTCAACAAATATTTAATAATATCACTTAAAAACAGCGACGAAAAATTTTTAGTACTTCACCACAGCTAAATAAAACTGAAACGAAGTTCTGTCATATTTCTCGTAAGCAAGTAAAATTCCTTGAAAATAATTAAAAGGTCTAGGGTAACGTGTGCTATTTCAGGACACTTTTTAGCACTTTCAAATTTCAAACAGCCTAATGACTTCTCAAATTATTTTTTTTCTTTCTTGATACAAATATTTATGTTCCTTATTCTATCCAGAATAAGATTCTTACCGAAAACGGTTGAAAAATGCATTATTTTTTATATAAATTAGCAAAAAATGTAAAGAAGTAAGAATAGTGTATTTCGGGACAATTGGGTATTTCGGGACAGACAAAAATCGCCATTATGCAAATTAATGTAATTGACTCTGACTATTTACCTTTAAGTAGAACGTCTAAACTTCACTCTTTCATTAAAAAAAATTGTTTAAATTTTACTTGTAAAGTGGCTTAAATCGAAAAAAAAAACTCAGTACTGTTTGTGTTGCCATCTGCAAAATTGACCACACTGAAGGTTTTGTAAAAAGTGGAATCACACTTTAAATTAAATAAAATTTCAGAAGTTTTATGTTTGTCTGATACGTAAAGTGCTCAAAATTTCATATAGAACTTAAAACTAATAAGAAAAAAAAATATTTATAGGATTTTTTATGTGTCCAGAGATACCCATATTATGTCCTGAAAAGCACCTTGTCCAGAAATACCAAACGTTACCCTACTATCAGAATACACACAATATTTAAAAAAATAAAAAACCAAACTCGACAGAAACTAAAAGAAAAGTTGGTTATACAGAAGGCATTTGAGAACAGTATAGGGTAAATGTCCTAATTCAAAACCATTTCCAGACGCTTTAACTTTAACAGAAGATTCAACACATTAAGTTCATATTTTTTCTAAAGAGAATTGCATAAATTTGCTCCTTGACTCTTCTACAATGTTACTGTTTAGTGAAAATTATTTAGATATAATTTGAAAACTTCTTAAATACAAGAAAAATACGCGAGTGTAAAATGCTTCTATTGGAAACAAATTAATTCAAATGGGGACAAGGGAAAGTTTCTAATTGGAGACAATCAGTGTGTAAGTGAAACCGCGACGAAAGGCTTCCTAAACCTTGTTGAGTTGCTCTTGAGTGCAGGATTTGTTCTTATTCCTGGTCTTTTATCCTTTCTCATCTAAAACAATAGGAAAATCTCTCCAAAAAATTATATTTCCGGGGTTTCCTATTGAAGCATTTGCAGACACTTCAGAAAAATCCTTTTTGTTCACGAAATAGGTAATTATTTTATTTGAAAACTTCACGTACAGTTAACAATAAAGATTAGCACTTAATTTAACTAAAATTAGCCAGAAATGTAACATAAATGTTAAACAAAACGAATAAACAACAGTCACCTCATTGTGTTTTTCATTAGAAAACATGGTCGATCGATGAAAAATTCAATGGTGAAAAGCTACACTTTTTGGAGCAAAATTAACTAAATAATAAAACTGTGTTATAGAAAATATATAAATATAATTATTTAGTACTGTATTTATCATGAGAAGAATGACGTTTCCATTTGGAGTAGCGAAAAATTTCCATTTGGAGCAGGTTTTGAATTAGCTTAATTTACCCTAATGCGAAGAAACCGCTCATTTTTTTTATTAGAATAGCACCATTAATCATCTCTTCTTTATCTAA
This sequence comes from Phlebotomus papatasi, assembly GCF_024763615.1. Lineage (NCBI taxonomy): Eukaryota > Metazoa > Arthropoda > Insecta > Diptera > Psychodidae > Phlebotomus > Phlebotomus papatasi. The sequence goes on from NC_077224.1 coordinate 22,015,588, forward strand.
CAATTTAATTTTAGAACATGTTTGTACTAAAATGTTCAATATCATCTTCAGAAATGTTATACCTCATTTGTTTTTGGGCAAGTTGCAAAATTGCTATTTGATGAAAGTTTCATTAATATTTGAAGAATGATTGTTGCGGAGAAGTTTACAATTATTTTAAACCCCCGCTATTCTCTAACTTATATTGCCTCAAGAAGCCCTTAAGAGATCATTTAAGAAGTTCCGCAACCCTTGTGGTTACCATAGCGAAAGGCATCCCTCCTCCCTTGGGGCAACTTAAGAATCACTTAAAATGTACTACATAATTTATAATCCTCGGTCCCAATGGGTTATTTGTCTCGGTGTCCCATGTGATTATTTGTGTGAAAAGTCTGTTGAGCGATATCTTTTGCAAAGCTCAATTCATCATGAACCATGGAAAAACTATTTTTCCTGCAAGTGGCGAGATTTTCCATCGATGGCAAAAAAGAGAAGGAAAAAACCATCAATGGTTTGTTACTCTGAAATGCATGAAATTTTCCAACTCATCCACTTGTTTGCACTTGGTGGTGGTCCTTGAGCAAAATTACATCTTATTGTCCTCCCTCTAATCATGTCATATAAATTCTTTTTGATTTGCACATCCCTCTTTTTTGCCCCAAAGATATTTCTTCTCTCTCTTTTCCACTCTTCAACTCCATATCTCCGGGAATTTTGTCATTGTACTCCCTGAAACATAAGCACTACCATTCTGCTTTAGGGGTGTACAAGTTCCCAAGAAGGATTCCCACGAGAACCTATAACATGCCACGAAAATGCACACCTTATGTATTCCTCCAATATTATAGAAGCTCCAGAAATTTATTTTTATCACCAACATATTGCAAATTCTGCCAGTAGAATTGGATTTTGAGACATTTTGTCCTTATGCACAATTTTCCCATCAAATACTTAGTACAACCCCTATGTATTCTCTTATTTGTACAATTTAAGACGCTTTCACATATGGAAGAATATTCAATTTGTTATTATTGAACTTGGAACAATTTCCCTGTTTCTCAAAATTGAACAATTTTAGTTAGACAGAAGAACTTATGCTTGTTGTAGATTGAAATACTTGGCTCTATTCTACCAATAAGGTTGCTAAAAGTAAATCGATCCAAATATTACGTTCATTTCATTGGTTTTTCTTGTTTCTTCAATTTATGTTGTAGCTCTTATACTTATTTCCAAAAAAATCCAGATAATACAAAAGGTACTTTATAAAATTAGGGATTTAAGACATTTACAAAATAAATAGATACTTATGAAATTTGACATTTAACGCTTTCTAATTAAATAAAAGCTTAAAAAAATCTATTTTGACTTTTAAGAGATTGGTAACAACATTTTAGACAACGATGGTCACGCATTATGGTGCAATTCCAATGAAAAAATGAGCATGTTTTTTTTTTAGCACATTACTGTTCTAAAGTACTAAAAAGACCATGACTGTTCCCACATGTTATTTCAATTAATGTCAGATGGCATTGTGATCGGGTGAAAGCTTGCTCGTCGGGAATATTCGAATTCGGATTTCGCTTGGGAAATCGACAAGATTAATTTAATGTTTTCACTTTCATAGTATTTTCTACATTTTCTTTATCATGATTGACGAGATGTAAGGTCTCTACACAAAAACTTCATATTTTCCCCTGTCCTCGTCGTGTTTCAAAATCACCATATGACAGGAATCACCATATGACAGGAATCACCAAATGACAGGAACCGACACAAAAGAAAAGTTCAACCGAAATCCGAATTCGAATATTCCCTCCGAGCAAGCTTTCACCCGATCACAATACCATCTGACATTAATTGAAATAATATGTGGGAACAGACATGGTCTTTTTTAGTACTTGAGAACAGTAATGTGCTAAAAAAACATGCTCATTTCTTTATTGGAATAGCACAATAATTCGTGACCATCGTTATTAAAAGTGTTGTTATCAATCTCTTAAAAGTCAAAATAGATTTTTTTAGCGTTAATTTAATTAGAAAGCGTTAAATGTCAAATGTAACTTGGTCAGCTTGGTGGCGTAATGCAGTTGGATGGCCGGGAGTTGCCAACTTTAGCCTCAACTGTGGGTTTTCTCAAGTTCTCCATGAGTTTTCCCGTGAATTCTCAGTGGTGAAAAGTTCGCGTGCAGCATTAATATTCTCTACTGATTATTTTCCTTGAAATGACGTATGGGAACAGACATGGTCTTTTTTAGTACCTGAGAACAGTAATGTGCTAAAAAAAACATGGTCACTTTTTCATTGGAATAGCACCATTACGGTGGCTTTAACGTCAATAATAATTGCTAAACCATTAAATATATTTATTTGAAAACGTTGAATTGGGAAATACTACCCCACCCGCCATATTCACCGGACATTGCTCCATCTGATTACCACTTGTTCCGAACGATGACTCATGACCTGGCTGGTGCGCAGTTCATGTCCTACGAAGACACCCAGAAATGGGTTGACCCTTGGATAAAGGGATAAGATACCTCATTCTTTCGACGAAGATGGGAAAAAGTAGTAGCAAGCAAGGGATAATATTTTAAATAAAATAATATTTTCTAATTTTCTTTATTAAAACTTGGATTGTTAAACCCGATAGATCATACATGTGCTCGTTAAAAGTCGTGTAATATCGGAAATTTTGTGTTGATAATTGTAATGGAAATTATAGATAGCCATAGGGAAAAGTGGTCTGGCCTTTGAATGCGGCAGCCTTTGAATATTGTATTTTTTTTTCATTTTTCTTTAATGCATAAATTCTTTTCTATTTACTATTAGATAACTATTCATAATCCTCACAAGTCATCAAAAAATTCAGACCCTAGCTCTTATTTTCTAGGTGCTAGGGCAAGAAAACGAAACTGATCTCTAAACTGTAATTTTGATGTTCCATATTCATGTGTTTTTTCATAATCAAAATAATTTTTCGAACAAATCTTCTATTGTGAGTCATAGAAGGTTATTCTTGGATGGTAGTTCTCCAAATACATTTTGATTCAGATGAGACAAATTTTGTGGGTGATAAAAGTTTGCAAATATTGCTCTGTGGCAGCCTTTGAATCTTAATGTTGTGTGCCTTTGAATCCTCTCTTTCCATACATTGAAACATCTGACAGCTTCCTGTCCGGGAGCAGAATAGAACTCCTACTTTGGTCTGACGAATATCGTGCAAATACTTATAACATGCTATCTTGCTCCGGTCAAACTGACAATTGTCAACTTCAATGGCGTTTTCTTATAAATTTTCAAGCGAAAAATAGTGCTTCAGAAAAATGTAAAAAATGTTATTGTATAATGACTTTTGACTACAGTGGTGGTTTTATTGAGTGCATTAGGGTTCATGCTAATCAATTATGGGCCGTTTAATGTTACAGCCCTAATATTCTCAGTGAAAAATTAAGATTCAAAGGCTGCCCACCCACATTCAAAGGCAGACCATGCAGGCTGCCTTTGAATATATCGACATCACATTTTCAAGTTCCTCACCAGGAAAAACCGTGGACTTCCGAGTCCTGAATAGGGTAAGCATAGAAGCTTAATGAACAAGAGAATTTTTTGGTGTAGTGCAAAGTAAAACTCATGTTGTAGTTTACTCTGAAAAATATCTCAAATTTTGAACATAATTTTTCGTTCAAAGGCAGACCACTTTCCCCTACTGGTAACACTAATCCCGCTCATTCACGGTGCCATGATAAATATTTTTGCGCCAAAAAGACATAACAGAGATAAAAAACTCATATAGAAGGAAATTGTCTTCTTGATATCTTTGCGGATGACGGATAGCTGTTCACTAAACATCCTTTTACTTGAATCTTGCAGAAATATAAAGAAATTAAATGCAAAATCACTTCAAATGGAAAGTTCTTAAATCGCACGCAATTCAACTGTGAGAGAGAGATAGAGACACGAATGACTCACTTGACAAACGTCTAGCGGCGCTGCGGTTGCAAAAAATCTCTAAAATGCCACAAAATATTTTCTTCTCTATTTTATCCTTATTAGCAGGTCGTGCCCCTGCTTGCAATACATACTTTTGCATTCCTTATTAACCAAAATAGTGTTGTACAAAAGAGTTTTTCTCAAACCTATCCTGAATTTTGGGACAGCTCAAAAGAATATGAGTCTTTCAGCTCAAAATTTCATCCCAATATTTTTGTTGTAATATCGACAATTATTCACAATTAACTCAAATAACTGTATTCAACTTATTTATTAAAAGGATTTTCTTGTGAAAATGACTTAACTCTTAGGAATTAAGTAATTGTCACATTAAAAACCTCTCATTTTCTCTACGTGAATTTTCACGGCATTTCGAAGAATGCCAACAGGCACCACCAAACCAAATTCACTTCGGCTTTTATTTTAGCTCAGGCCTGCAATAGATGAACAAAATAATGTATAACCTTCCATACGAGAGATTTTCTCATGCCTTATGGCTTCTACACATTGGGAGCATTTTTTGTCAAAAATTGCTTTTTTGAAGGAAATTCCCTGCAGCGTTGTAGGGGGAAACGTCAAATTTTTGTCAAAAACGCAAGTTTTGACGAAAATTGCTCCCAATGTGTAGACACCTTTATGGAAGAAAAAACAGTAAAACTTTCTTGTTGCGATTCAAACCTAAGGATAATTTGAGGACGAGTGGATCTCGTCCTTAAAGAACAGGAATAGGTCAACGGTTTAACCTATTTCATATCTAAGTTAAAGACTACTCATAAGATTACTTATGAACCCCTTTAGTTTTCTCATGATTCACTTGGTTGGTGCCTTTCGAGGGCATCCAATTCTTCATCTTCCTTTCAAAATTGTTGGTCTGTGGTGGGTGAAACCCTGAAGAAATGCACTATGTTATGTCCCAAAGACATTGAGAAGGGTTTACGGTTGATAAAAAAGAGAGAGGTTTTGCGCCTTCTGCAACAGAATAAACAAAGCTGAGTTGTGCACACATCATTAGCAGATTGAAAGCAACCCCAATTTACTATCTATGTTATATGAGTAATCCGAATGCATTTCACCATTGATATAATTCCCATTCCCCAAGTTGTATGGAATGTTTATACAAGGGTTGGTGCATGCTTATAATTGTGCAAGATGCTTTTGTGGGGATTTAGGGATGATACAAGCGATTGCTTCTGCAAAAGCTACAAATACCGGAGACGCACCAGGAGGCATTTTAGTTGTAATATCAGAGTTTCCGGGTGCAGATCCGGATGACATGGAAGTTACAGTGCAAAAGATATATCATTTGTCTTTCTCTCTTATTCGAAGGGTTAACTGGTGGAATCCTTATAGTGTATTTTGTTGTGACAAAGGAAAATTTGACACTTATCACCCATCCGGAAGATAGAAAAAAGGAAAAGAAAGTGATGGTGAGGGTGGCAAACGATGGAAAAAATAACCAAGAAGAGAAAAATTCTCACAATTCACTATGTCTTGCAAATTGATATTTTATTGGATTGCTCGGAAGAGTGTCAGGCAAAAGTCAATTTTTGGCCCTTCACATCATTCTGTCGCACTTGGTGAGAGCTTTTTACACTCTTTTCATGTTTTCGGATTTTGTGAAAAATCACCAAATGGTACGGGGTCGGGGGTAGGAAGGATGAGCAAAAAATGGGCGGAAGATGGACAAAGTTGAGACAGTTTTCATATCAGAATAATTTTCCATCAAATTGTACGATATGAAAAAGTTTTTCAACTATATCTTTACCCGTTTTCTCACCATGTTATCCGCCTCATTTCCGACCTTCTGGTCAATTTTCACCATATAGACAGTGGGCGAGGTATATCAGGACACAGAAGAGTGAATGATATCCTTGTGAAAGCTCTTTTAGACTCCAAATAACACCTCTCTTCTATGAGTTATTCAACTATACCCACAACTTTTATTTAGAGTGTTCTTTTTTTTGTGAAGTTTTAATGAAAGGGTGTTATTTTCGATTGATCAAAAGAAATTTCCTGTGAATTGCTGAAAAACACGCAGGTAATAAAATAAGCTTTCACACCTTAATAACTTGGCAATAAATCCTCATTGCTAAAGTATGTTTGGTACATAAATTGTTCTGCAAAAGTATATTAACTTGTTACACTCATTAATCTTGGAACTTCGATTTATTGTTCTATGGCTGCCGCAGATTGGGCAGTATTTTTGGTAAAAACGACTAGTAAAAATTTAATATGGCCAGTACACTAAGTCCCGGGATTATGCACATTTTCAGGACCGAAAAAAATTGCGAAATTGCTTTATATGCATCGAGAAAATTTGCATTCCCGCAGACGATTTCTTTTGAACGAATTTCACGCGGAGTAAAAGTAGTTCAAACACAAAGATTCAACTGTTTAAAAGAAATTCATCAACAAACAGTACTCTAGGGCAAGAGTTCTTCAATAAATTATTACAATATTTAACATTTTTACCTCAATAAAAGTAATTAATGTTTGTTTTAACTGAAAAATAAGCATAGGGTAAAGTGGTACAAGTTGGACAATGGTACAATTTGGACAAGGCTTTTTGTCTTGATAAATTTAGTACTTCATTTTTATTTGTATATTTTTAATGCTTTAGTTTTATAATTTGGTTCCTTGTGCTTAAAAACAAATTTTGTACTGTATTTATCAAGAAAAAAGCCATGTCCAACTTGTACCGACGAATTGTCCAACTTGTAACACTATGTCCAACTTATATCACTCTACCCTAGTGTCTTCAAATTTCCTGCGTAGCAAAATAGTATACATTCAGACGTATTTCAAAAATGATTTCATAAATTGACTCCCAAAAGTAGGCAAACTTGCATTATTGTATGTCCAAATCTCGTCAGGTGCATAATCACGAAGTGCATATTGCCGAAACTGAGTGTATATAAATAAAACGGAAAATGTAAAATGTAAATGCTTAAAAAAATGTGAAATATTCTTGACAAAAAAAATGGAGAATTTGTGAACCATATATTTCAGTAAAAAATATTTTTTTTTACTGACCGTAACTGATTTTTTTGGTAAATCTGTTAATTTAGTGATCAAAATGTTTCTCTCTAGCGGAATAGAAACTTACAGTTTAATGCATTATCCAGATGTATTTAAATATTTAGTGTAATAAAGTATATGAGATTCGAATCGAGCCAACTAGAAAAAGCAATGGAACTAAATTTCTTATTTAATTAAATATTTAATTACATGTGAATAATGCTTATGATTCATTGACTAACTTTTCCGGAACATAAATATTTATATTTTTGAATGAGCCTTTTTATGCCGTAGGAAATCATGGTAAATTTTATTATCAAATGAATTTTTTATTATCTAAAACTCCACAGAGAGAGCAATTTTTATAAATCCCATAATATATTGGCCCCTTTAAATATACGCCGTCCATTATAAGTCTCAAAATATTAATTAAAAGCTATTCTGGTTTTGCAAGGTTCAAATAACCGCTAGTTTTTCTGGTGTTACCGTAGATGCAGGTGCTTTTGCACTCCGGAGGTGACTTTGCACCTTTACTTTTCTCAAGCTCTGCTTTAAAACTAGGACTTAACGATGGTTCAGTGACTATAAGGGCTCTTAAGGATGGTCTAAAGATCAGCCGTAAGTGCTAGAATTAAAAAAGTTTTTAGGAAAACAGTGGTGCAAAGTCACCCGTATCTACGGTACGTGCTAGAGAAATCTACAGCTTAAGCTGAGGCACTGCTTAAAGTAATTATAATCAAGACTACATTCCCATTTGTTTACCACTAAACCGTCTCTCGGCTTAAGTTGTGAATCTGTCTAGGGCATTAGAAACTGTCCGATCTTTCCCTAAAATTACCCCGCATTGGATTTATTTTCACCAAGGGGGAGATATTAGGGTCAGAAGTAGTGTACAGCTGAAAATGAAGTACTTGGAAGTCTTTGGAAGTGGGAGCGCCCGAAATTAAAGTCTTCTTTGTCTAATTCGAAATGTGAAACTATATGATTTTAAATACGAGCGGCAATATAATTCAAAATAGTTTGTTGAAATTTTACAAGTTCGGATGATAATAAAATGAAGTAAATAATGCTAAAATTTATTATATGTAGCCCAATTTGTATTGTAATTTCTCCGAAGAAATATTCAGTTGAAGTTTATAAATTTATTCACAATATTCATTATTTATAAAAAAAAAATATGTCTTTTTCATTACAATATTTTATATTTCTTAATTTTTATAGAACTTTCAAATTCATGTAGTTGAAAAACCTCTCTATCCGGATTGAACGGGTATGAAGTCTTTGGAGTTAACGGCAATGAAGCAAAAGCGTGGTGGTGCATGGGGTTTTGAAAGTAACCTAAAAACATCTCACTAATCTGACCGCTATCCTGTCGGATGATCTATTTTTCAGAGTAACTTAAGTAACTTTTTCAAATGTGATAATAAACTTTTAGCCGATAAAAAATTATCAACTTTTGGAAAACAATTATTTATGATACGATATTTTTTTTGAAATGCGTAAATAATATTTATGGATTACAGGCAAATCGTTTGCAAAAGAAAAATTTTATAAAGTATTTTTTTTTTATCATAGTTTCCATCAGATTCATTAAAGTGACGGGCGGATTCGCTCATTCCCTGGCCTTCCCGGGAGCCTTTCAAGGCATTTCTCGCTACAACTCGTTCGTAGAGATGATGCTCCTTTGTTTCTCCAGGCATTTGTCCAACCTAGTCATCACAAAAGCTAAAACTTCACGAAATTTCGTGAGAAAAACACCTGTCCAAAATAAGGAGTATTACCTTACTGATGAACCTCTTGGAAAATTGACAATTTTTCACACGAAAAACATAATTCCCAAGGTAAATCTCACTTTAGGTCAAATATACAAATCACCATTAACGTGAATCAACACAAGAATCAATGAATATTTAATACTACCACTTAAAAATATTGAGGAAAATTGTTAGTACTTCACAACAGCTAAATAAGACTGAAGTAAAAACGAAGTTCTGCCATATTTCTCGTAAGCAGTTGCTCACACTGAAGTTTCAGCAAAGCAAATTTTAAGCCTCTAACAGTATTTTTCTTACTATGCTAAAAAAAAAGTTAAAAGAAAATGATTTCTAGGATAATTATGATCCAATAAAGTCGAAAAAATTATCCATTCATGATTATCTCTTTTAGGTTATGCACTAAGTGGGAAAATATATTTTTTTTATTTTATTTTTTTTTTGGGATATGTTTTAGAGATTATCCAGGCGGACATTTGACCATGTACGTAAATACCCTAGAATCATTCCTAATAACGGTTTTTCAATGTCGAAGGTTAAAAAGACACTAGAGAGCGCATTTATCAAGCAAATGGGGTCATGTTTGGGGTCGTTGGAAAGGCCTTGGAATTTCCTACATATCTAAACCGGTTCCAATCGCGTTTAAATCGGTAATGAATCGGTTCATAACAGATAAGAAATTTTTATCTGAAAATCAATTCTATCACTTTTAAAACTATTTTGGGGGATCTTTTGAGAGATTTATGAATCGGTTCAAATCGGTTGAGAACCGGTAAACGGTAAATGATGCGAAAGTACATTTGCGGTATAGCATCTAAGTCACGAGTTCGAGCATTTCGCACAGCCTGGGACACTTTTCCACCCCTTTTAAACCCTAACCTCAACTGTATCTCACAAGATATACTAAATTTTCCATCTGTTTATCACCTTATAATGTAAAACGATCTGAAATTCAATTTGCAATTCATAAGTGAAACTGCTCCACTTTACTATAGTATCTATGCTTTAAAAAAACTATGTCAAAACTATTGTCACATTAACAAGCTGCATTGTTTGGTTGAGTGTTTGGAATTTAGTGTATTTGAAAAGTATTTATAATATAAATAAAACATTGCAACCTTGTTAAGCTGATATAAAGAAAAACTTTTGAAACAATGCCTTTTGCGAGAAAGCACAAAATAATATTGTTTAACTGCACAAAAAAAAACAATTTATTGCAAAAATATGAACTGGATATACAATTATGATGGATATTGTAGTGACTCTACTACGAATAAAAGAAGCAAACAACAAACTTTCTGCCCAACTCCATCGTCCAGACAATTGTGCCATCCACATAAATATCTTCCAAGTAAATCCCCACCCAGAAAGCTTCCTCCTGAGTATAGTTTTCTACAGAGAATAGATACCTGTGACTATTTCTTTCTTATCCTTTAGTGACTGTATGATTCAGAGAAATAATTTTCAGTTAACACAATTTCGTGGTACTTTTTAAAGACCTCATGAAAAGTGCCTGGAGCTTTTCCAGAAAACTGGTTGTGGCATAACGTTTGGATTTTTCTCTCTGTCTCGGATTTCATTCTTCTTCCTCTTTGGGGGAGCGAAAGGGCTTTTTTATTTAGCCTTCTTTGCAACCTGGGTGATAACTCTACTTCACTCTGGGGTTGCTGTATCGGAGTTGAAAGAGAAAATTTTTAATGTGGTTTTCCTCTTGTATCTTTCCGTTTTTCAGAAACATTTTCCATCTCTCTCTTTTGTTTTTTAATGCTAATAATCCGGACGTATCAGTTTCCATGTATACAAGAGAGACTTTGGCATAATAATCCCTTTTTTGCCATGTTTTCCACCAAGCTGTGAAAATTGAGGCAGAAAGTGTGTGTATGATGGTGGAAAACACCTCTCTTCGGGGAAAAGTTAAAAGTTTATTAAATTACACGTGCACTTCTCTCACTGGTGCCATTTCACCTCAAAGCCATTCCCCTTTTTTTTCGGATTTTGCATTATTTCTATAGACAAACACTCAAAGTGGCTGCAAAGTTGTGCATCGTTTGGGTAAGAATAAAAGGAGTCACCAAGAGAAAAATCATTTCATTTAAACCTGAATATAAGTAAGAAAAGTGGTTAAAAGCCAAGAAAAAAGAATGTTGATTGTGACTTTTATAAAAGTTTGCAAAACAGTCAAGTTTTAAAGTTTATACTATATACCCTTCTTGCCCTTTTCTTTCATAATGTTAAATAATATTTTCAGATGACTTTTATTTATGAAAAGTTTTTGAAATAAATGCCATTTCTTCAGCAACTTGCCCTCAGTTGCCGCCAACAATCCCACCAACTCACACAAAAAAAAAAACTTGGGCTCGTCTTCAGCTATTGGGAAAAGTGAAAACATTCTGTCGCAATTTCCATGTGAATTTCTCTCTTCCTCTATCGTCCCATCAAAATCATCTCTTTCTAAAGTCTTTTATTGCTCTTTTTCCTTATTTTACTGACTTGAGCTTTCTTACGAGTAGGAAGGGTTGTTTCCAAAAGCTCCGTCAATGGATGTTGATACACAAAATTTGGTGATAACTTGCAGGATGTTTTCATGCACGAGTCATATTTTTTTTTGGCGGAAAACTTAGATTTATTGACACTCAATGAAGAGGAGTTTATACAGAATGTCTTCTAAGGTTCACATTTTATTACTCCCACTCCACAAAATAAGCAATATATTATCCTTCTTCCCGCCCAGCAATCCTACAATTGGAGGCCAAACGGTTAGAGTTAAATACTTGAGGTTTTTTGGAAAAAGTCTCACCAAAAAGATTTATTTCAAATCTTTTACACCATCTCAAGCACTTTCAAAATTTATATGAAACTCCCCTCTTATTGGCAATACGTCGAAAGTATTTAAAAAAAAATCAACAAATAGGGTAAAGGCTCATAATTTTGGACAGTCTGCTTATATGCATAGATGTTCCAAGTTTGAAGTGCGATATTTTCAATACAAATTGATTTTTTTGTTACTCTCTTTTCAGAAGGGTTGTTTAGAAACTTTTGGCAAGGGTTTATTGTCTTTGTTTTTACTAAAATTGGTCATAATACGTTTAAAAATGAATTGATATGTAGAGGTGACTTTGACTCTTATTTTGGACAACTTGGTTATATATTTGGACGACTTGGCTGTAAATATGGACAGCTAATCCGCCTCAAAAGGATGCCCATTGTTCTTCAACTGAATTTTCAACAAAGCAATTTTAACTTAAATCATATTCAAAATTTAAAGTTTTTAGTCTTAAAATCTTCCAAAAAGAACGAATATTTAGATAGAATTCATTATTCATCAAATATTGGAATTAAAATCTATAATTTTAATCAATTTATTTTTACTGTCCAATTTTACCCTCAGTGTCCAAATTTAGAAACTGTCCAAAATTATGAGCCATTCCCCTACTTCTGGCACTTCTTGCTTTTCTTTTGTCAAGTTTAAAACTTTTTTTTTATTAAATCAATATCGACAGATAAAATAATTTTAAACTTTTTGTGCTTTAAACTTGGTTTATTGTTTGAACTTGAACAGTAAACAATTTCACAGAAAAATTCCTCTGGTAAAATTTTCTTCAAAGCAATATGTAACGACAGAGCATAAAAAATACTCATAGCATGAACTTGCAGTGTATGTTTACCCTCAACATACAACTTGGGAAAAATCCCACAAATAGAATTCTCATGTGAAATTAAATAATTTCCATGCCACAAGAGAGTACAGCTCCGAGGTCTTTATTAGACGTATTAACTGTTTTGTTTATTTTATATTCGAAAACTCAAACCGACATCCAACTAATTTGCTTCATAAAGATGTTATTGTTTTATATCAAACGATGAATTAAATTTTCACCAGGAAATATGAATGCTTGGGTGACCGTGACAATTGAAAGTCCTGTCTTCTTCCGTTCTCCCCAATTTAATATTTAAAGAGCTTTGTAATTAACTTTCACAATTAGACAAGGACCAGTAAAGCTTCCTGGAGAGTATCATATTCTGTAGATTATTCTGTGGTGGAACTTGATGAATTTATAGTAAAAGTGCACTGATGATAAAACAATCCCCATTGGTGATGTTAATTTACGTTGTACTTTTACTACGGCTATAGCTTTATTTTACGTTTAATTAAAAAATCATATTTCGTTTTTTTTCGTTTTTACGACTTTAATTATGATTGCAAACCATAACTCCATAAACTGGTTCACAGTTAATTTGAATCCATGTTTAATGATTGTTTAAATTTAGTTAAATATATGGTACATGTGCCGAATATTTTCAAATACCCAATAACCCTAGACAAACTTAAGCTTGAACTTGTACTTGTACTTAAGCTTGAAGTTCATAAGGTTTAAGCAAACAAGTTTTTAATTTTAACCCATTTCTATTAGTTCTTGTTTATTAGTTTAGTTTTAAGTAGGGAGGGTCGGGCAGTTCAACCCTAAAGGACAATGGGCAGATATGTATGGGAGCTGGTCCAACCCTTCGCCAGAGATAGGAGTAGGCCCATTTTGTAGGTATTGGTGTATGACTTAAAAATTGTCTACACCTCTATCATAAAGGACTGTCAGTCCTTGAGAAATTAGCGATATCCTTCAGAAAATTCACAAATTTGACATTTTATTCCTCGACAACGGCTCAACCGATCTTAATGAAATTCGGGTCAAAGTTAATGTGCGACCTAAGCTTTAAATATATATTTTTAGATGTTACCTTTGACTGCTCTATCTGGTGGCTCCCAGACAAACCAATCGCTTTTTAAAGCCTTCGAACATTACAGGAAAATAAAATTAAGAAAAAAATAGTATGACGGAAAAGCATTGGTAATTTGGTAGTTCTTGGAGTGTCTTTAACATATCTCTCGAAGGAACTTATAGTCCGTCGCGTCAAGTTTCTGTGACATCTTAAAATAAAAGTTCTTAAAAAATAGGTAGAATTATTTTTATGAAACTTGCTTTGTTTCTCGATAACGGTATATAGTAAGTTGTCAGTGCCAAAGAACTATTACTAAAGGACAACTTATGGAATATTTTCCTAGAAGATACCATCATACAACTATCTGTCTGTCTTCCCTGTAATTATCCAGATTTTTCTCAAATATCCTCGAATGTCCTTTAATTCCATTAAAAGCATTGCGTCCGTTTGTCTCCTTAAAAGAAATATACTCCTCAAAAAAGGTGCTAGGGTTGCTGAAGATCATAGGCTTGGAAAAGTACCGTTACCAAAGGAATTTTAACAAAAGGCTCAGAGTATAGGGGAATGTAGGCATGGTTTGCACATAGTCACGCTTCAAACAATGCCCATTTTCTCTTGGTTTTCAAGGAGTTAATTCATAACTTTCTTAACCATGAGATAGATAAACATGAACCTCATGAACTGGGATGAGAAATGATAAATCAGATCTTTACAAACAAAGAGAAAATGGGCATCGTTTGAAGCTTCACTGCGTGCGAACCATGCCAACATTCCCCTAATGGCTAAATTAAAATATTTTTACTCTAAACTTTTTGTTCAAAGTTTTTAAATAACGGTAATTTTTAGGACCATGTGGTCTTCAGAGGCTAATGTCCTAGACACACTTACGACTTAAGCCGAGAGACGACTTAGTGGAAAATGACGAAAATGTAGTTTGACCATTATTTCTAATATAATTACGCTAAGCCATCTCTCGGCTAATCCTCAGGTCTGTCAAGGCCCTAACTCTTTTCCTTTGAAGGAGAATATTTACTGAGCAGACATTTCCCTACATATAATCCTTTTTATGAATTTGAAGAATATTCAAGGATTTATTAGGTAAATCTGGAAAATTGCAGAGAAAATGAAGAGATAGAGATATAGTTTGTTCTAGAACAATCTTCTTTGGGCCATTCTATGCAAATTATTCTTTGAAATGACCAACATAAGATAAACTGTTATTTTATAAAAAAAGTTATGTAACTTTATTTTAAGAATATTTCTTCTTCTTTCTATTTAAGTATCTTTATTTTAAAAATAGATGGCGGCTTTGTACACAAAGAATCCAAATCATTTAAGAAATAATCACAAGCGCATAAAATTTGAATAAGAAGTAGGTAATAATTGATACAATTTTCAAGAAAAATATTTCAAAAATAGGGCTAAAAATTTCAATATTTTTTTTTTCTAAATTTCTTGTTCGAATTCTAAGAAACATACAACAGCGAAGAAGATCTATGGAGGTTATCTATGGAAAAAAATTTAGGCCGCTATCTTATTTATCTTGAAAAATATTGAAGTTTGAAATTTTCGATTTGTGACTTTTTGCCCCAGTCTCCCCTACCCATAAGTATCCGATAGATCGCATAATTGTAATACACTATCGTGATTTTTTGCAATACTGTCTCGTCTACACACTAGTAAAATTTTTTTTAAAAAATGGCCTCTACACACTAGTAGAAATTTCTTTAAAAAATGCCTTTTTAAAAGAAAATTTCACCTATCCTTGTAGGCAGAAACATCAGAATTTTTTTTAAAAAAAAGGCAATTTTTGACGAAAATTGCTTCTAGTGTGTAAACACCATATGAAAAAGTGTCCTAAACCTTCCCGATCTCCTCTATATATAATAAAAATAATAATGTTTATTGGCATCTCTATATTTAGGCATCAAGCTTATAATTACAGTGAGAAAAAATTGTATGGTATTTTCTACAAATCGTGTCTTTAAATTCTTCTGCCTCAAAAGATAGTAGAAAATACCATCCTCCATATACATTTTCTTTTAGAATCTATCGTTTTGAAAATTTGAAACTTACTATCCTGTGGATAGTAAATTCCAATAGCCGAATGGTAAAATCTACTATCTATAATCATAAATAATTAAAAATGGAAAAATTAAATTTATCAAAGATTTTTCATTTTAATATCCGGCTAGTAAAATTTACTATCCTGCTAGTAAAATCTGCTATCCGGCTATTAAAATCTACTATCCAGGGATATTAGAATTTACCATCCGGCTATTAGGATTTACTATCCATACAATAGATTCTACAATTTTTGACACTCCGATCTAATATCGCGTTTGCTGGGTGACTTTTTTACTATCCGCCCATTAAAATTTTGTGTGGAGGATGGTAAATTTTACCATCCACATTTTTCTCGCTGTATAAGTCCGTATTGATCCGAAATCGGTGTAAATATTATGCTTTTTAGGTGTATTAGGGGTTAAAGTTACCCTTTTTCATGTTAATTTTACCCTTGAAAAGGTGTAAAATTAACAATAAAAAATGTTGATATATTTTTACACCTAAAAAGTGTTAAAGTTATGAGGAAAAAAAAGTTAATCGCACCCCTGTTTTTTTCTCACTGTAATACCCAACGTCTGGTACTATTTGCCCCAGCATTTTTGAGAATAGTCACAAAATTACCTTTTAGAAATTGACTCGATAAACGTATTTCTTTATAAATTAGAGGAAAATTACTTTCACAAAGTTATAGAGCGGTAAATTTCCTATAAAACCGCGCTAATTAGAAATTTTTGAAGAGCTCGAGTAGCTTGTAAAAACATAAAATATCCGTGTTGTGACTTTTTGCCCCAGTCTCCCCTATTGACATCTCTATATTGAGGCATCAAGCTTATAATTATAAGTCCATAGTAGCAGCTAAATAGTAGTCCAAGTGTACGTAGTACACTTGAAGAGAGTGCACATATATCGTCGGTCGATTGCATCAACTGTTGTCGTATTTGTATTTCTTTCATGTCAATATTTGCGGCAAGGGGTTTACGTACGTATCGTCTTTTGCATCAAAAGAAGAGATGGTATTTATAAAGAGTTTTTGAATCATTTATCATAAAGTGAGATATTTAAATGCGAATGAGATTGGGTAATGTTTGAACTTTGTTAAAATAGTAATTATCCAAAACATCTTCAATCGTCCTAATTAATGTAAAACAAAGTTTTTAGTGCGGATAACTTAGACATCCAAGTATAGCTATTACCAGTATAAATTAGAAGCAAATAAATCAGTTTAAATACCACTCTCGAGGTGTATTATTACAACTTCCCTTGAGTTTCGTAGGAAATTGGCATAGAGATCTGAGAAAAAGAGAATTTGGTGACGAAGGTTTTCACTTGGAAGACTATTCTTGATTTGAACAATATTGTAATTCAAAGTCAAACAAAATTTTTGCTCATTTGCAAATGACTTTTGCGAGCACTAGTAAAGTACAAAGGGGAGTTGATTTTAAAGCAATGTTATTTGGAAAAGACATTTCTATTGAAGAATGCTGATGGATTTTGCTATGGGGGTAGAAAGAGTATGAA
Organism: Phlebotomus papatasi; assembly: GCF_024763615.1. NCBI lineage: Eukaryota > Metazoa > Arthropoda > Insecta > Diptera > Psychodidae > Phlebotomus > Phlebotomus papatasi. The sequence goes on from NC_077224.1 coordinate 22,032,648, forward strand.
TTTCAAATCAGCCTTTGAAATACTTCTCATATTCTCACCTCTGCTGCGGTGAAATGAATTCAATTTGGCAGCCATGGGAACATTCCCTGGAAAATTCACCATATAGGATGTTACAGTGCAGAAACATAGGGAGCTGTTGATGAGCTTTCACCAGGCATCTTCATCTCGCACATGTCTCTCATTCAGTGGGATGTAGAGCTCCCTGTGATTGTGTGTTTTTAGCTTAGTACATGCCAGGGATTTTTGGATGGGTGGAAAAATGCCCCAGAGTTATCACCCAATTCCCCTGAATGGAATCTTCTTTGGCATGGTGGATTGTACATGAAGGTAAATTGTATCTTGCAGGTTTGCGGTGAGCATCAATTTAATGTGATTCCCGAAGTCGAGGTGGTTGCTGGTGGAGGATGAAATGTGACTTCCGGTGATTCTGCAACTTCATCGTCTTACCCATCCTGCCCTCCTCCCGCCATATCATAACAGTGCCGAAGCCACAGTGCACAGTGGAAATGATGGTGAATCTCACGTGAGACCCAGCAACACCACCACCCTTCATGCCAGCTTTATTCTTGAAGCATTTACGTGGGTGGCACCTGTCGTCATCTTGAGGACATGATTCCTTTGTTAGGCACACCCAAAAGCCATGCATTTATACGGAAAATATGGTGTGGCATTTGTGGTAAGTTTTATTTATATACAACTTCCCAATTATATTAGTTTGGAAAATTATCCTCTGGAGGGAAAATCGTCAAAACTAGGCCTCTTTAGAAATACAAAAGTAATTCCTGGGAAAATTGCAGCCATCCAGTGAAATATTAGGGAAGTTCTTTGTTATAAATTTAAACATAAAATAGCACGACAGAAAAAATCCTACAAAATCCTTTGAAATTCTTTCCCATTTCAGAATAAGAAAGACCATTCAAGAAATGACATATATATATATACATACTTTTTGTGCTTAACCAAAAAAAAAGAAAATCATGAGAAAAACTTTTACTAATTTCTTCCAGCAGCGTGTCGTATAAATAGAATTAGTGATTTTTGCGCTTGTTTGATGAAAAATTTTCAGTGCTAATTAAGCAGCTTTTCCTTTTACCAGAAAAACAGTGAAAATGGGAAAGGGGTTGGAGAGAGAAAAAAAGAACACACATTAAATGAAGTCATTTAATTTAATTAATTATTATAGAGGGATGATTTTGAGTGGCAGAACTTTGGCACAGAATATTGTAGATGAAGGGTGTATGAATTTTACGATTTTAAAACCGATTTTTTGTAGTCTTTATGCCATTTTTTCTTAAATTAAATCTGGTGAATTAACCACACTGAGAGAAATCCGAAAAAGTTAAAATAATATTCCGGAAATGTTAATTTTACCCTGCATTATTGATCCGAAATCGGTGTAAATATTATGCTTTTTAGGTGTATTATGGGTTAAAGTTACCCTTTTTCATGTTAATTTTACACTTAAAAAGGTGTCAAATTAACATTAAAAAATGTTGATATATTTTTACACATAAAACGTGTTAAAGTTACGAGGAAAAACAGTTAATCGAACCCTCTTTTTTTCTCAGCGCATATTTCTACACTCAGAGAGAAATCCGAAAAAGTTAAAATAACATTCCGGAAATGTTAATTTTACCCTGTATTATTGAACCAAAATCGGTGTAAATATTATCCTTTTTAGGTGTATTATGGGTTAAAGTTACCCTTTTTCATGTTAATTTTACTCTTAAAAAGGTGTAAAATTAACATGAAAAAATATTTATATATTTTTACACCTAAAAAGTGTTAAAGTTACGAGGAAAAAAAGTTAATCGCACCCTCCTTTTTTCTCAGTGCATATTTCTACCACTGAATTTCTTTTGATTACAGCTTCTTTTAATTTGCATATAGAGGTATTCAGAAAAAAAATATCAGTTAATATACTCAAAAATATAACTTATTTTTCGGGATTACACAAAAGTTTCCACTTTGCTGCCACTTTTGTCTTTATTTCTACTAAAAGATATTACAAAATGTTGCACAAGTGCTTTAGAGAGTTAATTAAAATGGTAAAGTCTGCAAATATGATGCACAGAAAAAAATATTTCGTAAAATTGTTCGTTCGTAAATGTTTGTGAATTTCTATTGGGGACTTACGATATACTCGTACCTAGGCTTTGTTCCTATACCGAAGTTCATCTTTCTACTTCTTCTCAGAAAGGAGTTATAAGGTAAAATATTCTTATTTTGTATGGGAACTACTAGACGAGTAGGTGGGAGGAGGGGATGGTATGCATAAATAAAAAGTTTAAGTTATAAACTGATCTTATGCCGAATTTCATCAAGATCGCTTGAGCCGTTCTTGCGCAATTCGTTGTCAAGACAGCGATTTTTCGGAAGCCTAACGACTTTTTTACAAGGACTGCCATCGTTTATCGTCCTGGGTCCCGGTAATTTTTTTAATCTTATATCAGTACCTACAAAATACACCTACTCTCGTTTGTGGCACTTCCGGGACCAGCGCCCATATAATTTTGACTATTCTTCTTTTACCTCTTAATCTTCCAAACTGAAATCAGATATACTTGTCTCTTTCTGACAATAGAAATTGTAATTTCAATTTTCATTTAACAGAGAGAAACAATTTGATTTACATTTGAAAGATTATGGCGCTGGCACACCTTTACAATGTAGTAAAATTCAATCGATTGAAATTTTACTTCTTATTATTTCAAACTGAAATAAGATATGTTTGTCTCTTTCTGTCAAATGAAAATTGATGGCGCTGGCACACCTTTTCAATTGAGTGAAATTCAATCGATTGAAATTTTACCTCTTACTCTTTCAAACTGAAATAAGATATGTTTGTTTCTTTCTTTCAAATGAAAATTGAAATTTCAATTTCATTTTCAATTTCAATTTGAAATTTCATTTGACAGAAAGAGTCAGCCGTGTCTGATTTCAGTTTGAAAGAGTAAGAGGTAAAATTTCAATCGATTGAATTTCACTCAATTGAAAAGGTGTGCCAGCGCCATGAAATTTCAATTTTGATTTTAATTTGACAGAAAGAGACAAATCTATCTTATTTCAGTTTGAAAGAGTCAGAGATAAAATTTCAATCGATTTATTTTCATTCAATTGAAAGGGTATGCCAGCGCCATTAACCCTTTAAGGACGATTGGGTCACCGGTGACCCAGAAACGAAATTTTTCCTACGGCCATCTAAAGTCATGTTTTGCTCTAAAAAGTCAGAAAAAGTGATTTTTTACGACCCCCGATTTTTGATCTTCTCGTCCTTAAAGGGTTAAGCTCTAAAATTTTAATAAATTGAATTTCTCTAAATTTACCCATTCAGTCAATGTACCAGAAATACTTGAGATAGAATGTTCATATTTTGGAATTAGTTTCCTACAGATTAATAGATGAATTTTTTTGAAAAGAAATAAATTTTATCTATTGTAGCGGCGCGGGGATTCGCCCTCAAACACACGTCTTAACGGTCACTGAATTTAAATTCTGTGCATTAATTCATTACAAACTCTATTGCTTTAGATAGATTAACTATCCAAGAAAACAAATTGGCAACCAGAATTCAAATCAGGAAAGAGGAAAGACGCCAATTTTAATAAATTCGACGGGATGTCGAATTTTCCGTCCGCCATTTTGAGCAAAAATTTTGCATGACCTTCCGCGAAGCAAGAAAACAATAACAAAATGTATTTTCATCTCTGTCGGACTATTTTTCCCAAGTAATTGAAGAACTAAAGTTACTAAAAATTCATTCCCGACAGCAATTCGAGTATCAGTTGCCCAGGAATAAATCATCTAAAATCACTCAATTTGCGTATGATGTATAATACCATGGTAAGGAATGGGTTAAAAAGATGGGCCAGCGCCACTAGGTTTGAGAACTCTTGTAACGCACCTATTAAAACCGAAAAAAACATCTCGGAAAATATTCTGTTCCTCCCTTTCTGAAATGTTTTGTCCGTTTTGTCGAATTGAATTTGTTTGTGATGTTTGAAATAAGAAGAAGAGTGCATAAGAGAGGGATGAGCGTATGCAATATGTTTGAGAAAGAAAAGGATGTGTTGATTTCACGAAATTTTCTAGATATAAAAGATGTGACGGCGACCATAAAAATTAGAAGTTATAAATTAATTAATACAATGATATTTAAATAAAATCAAATAAAAAAATTCTGATAGGTCTTCATTATCTCTAGTGGTTAGATCAATATGTTTTATTCTCTCGATTAATTGTAATAATTTTACTAATGAATTAAATGAAAGAGGAGTGTATTTTGTCACCAAACGCAATTTTTAATTAATTGCATTTTGAATTTATTTTATTACACAAGTACAATTGCAATAAATTCTTCACATCTCTGAAAATATAATTATGACAAATATTTCACCATGTATCAATTTATAAAAGCAATTGAAAAATTAATTATCAAACATTTTGGGTGAGTTGTATATAAATGAAGCTCGTATTGAAGTTAGTTCAATTTAAATAAAATAATTCCTTGAAAAGGTCACGGTATCTCAGGGAAAAGTCAGAGTAATGTTATTGTGGGATGTAATTAAAAGCTAAAGTGAGTCACTTTTTGACGATTTTCCTTCCTCTTAAACGTACCATTATTTTCTTTTACCATCTCGTTTTCTTTTATGAATTTTTTATTATTCATCTAACAATGGCTTTTCCTATCCGTTTTTTCTTCTTTCTCGTCTGCCACCCTTTGAATTTCCCGGCTGCAACTTAACCCAGCGTACTATAAAGGAAAATTATGAAGATGAGAGACGAATTCACGTGAGGATTGAATTGCATGAGGATTTAAGCAATAAAAACAGGAATGAAAATGCAACGAAAAGAGGAATTGCGTCCAATAACATCTGTGAAGATGAAACATTTCATAAATACTGCAAAAGTGGCACGAGAGAACGTCAGCCTTGTTATTTGTTATTAGTTTTATGGATTATTTGGTGTATTGTTAGGAGTAGATATTTTCTATTGAATTTGATATCGACATCCAATTGTGTGCATTCCACCGTGAGGATTAATCACGACACTAAGGAGAATCACAGGTATTTAAACAGCAAAATAAGCTAGTTGAAATTCCTCACAATCTTATTTTATGTAGCAGTATCACACTAACATTGCAGCACATTGAAGTTTGTCGGTGTCAAAGTTTTCCAATTAAATTTTATTTTGTACAGGAAGAAATTGAGCTTAAGAATGTTGGCACTATTAAAATTTATTTTTATTTTTTTACTATTCTGGGACTTTCTATAGAAATATTTTGAAATAGCTAAAAGTTAAGAAGTTTCAAATTGAAAAGGATTGACAGAAAATTCACCGAATGCTCATAATGACTTAAAGTTTGAGAATATAATAAATTTTTGCAAGTTTTTCGCAATATGTTTCGGGTTATTGTCGACTTCACCGGTTTATACACTATCTGCAAATTTTCTCAAAATTAAAATATAGAATAAGTGATACGTTCTTTATCAGTTTGATCCGAATTAAACTTCATGCGGTTAATATTTTTAATTTTCTTCAAACTGAAAAATATAGCACAAAATGGGATGAAAACCAAATGAGTCCCTCGATGATGCGAATCTGATATCTCTAACTGTTTGGCTTCTAGGTCTAGGATTGTCAAATCAAATCAAAATTTGATTTTTCAAAATAGATTGGACTAATGGGTTCCACACACTAGAGAAATTTATGTCCATTTGAAGTAAATTTCCTACACTTCTGTAGGAAAAAATCTTCAATATGTACATAAATTTCTTGAGTGTGCAGAGGCCATAAATTAAATATAGTGCGATGATAAAAAAAAATAAGAAATGTGCGAAAAAACGGGATAGATATATATCGTCATTCATTGGTAAAAATGAAAGGATCAGATTAGATTATATTCCATCCTTTTCAAAAGGATGGATCATATTTGAACCTTTGAAAGGATCACCAGTGTCTCTTGAAATTTTATATGCAAATTTATCACGTTAGATTATATTTTATCACGAACTTATACCATATTTCTCTCATCTGAGCGAACACCAAAGGTGACTTTATCACCGGTTTTGCTCGTTTATTCTGGTGATAAATAAGTGTCAAAATAGGGACACTTTCAAAGGATCCTCGGTGATCCTTTCATTTTTACCAGTTAGATCAAATTGACCCTTTTATTTTTACCAGTGTTGCGGGTGACTTTGCACTTTTTTCGCTATTTTTCAAATTTACCCTTTTAAAGTAGATAGTTAAAATGAAAGGTGGGGGTGAATGGGTAAAATTATTTATATTTAGTTGTTAATGAATGGATTTATGCTACTAGCATATATTTTATAAAATTTTACTATGTTAAAAAAATTAAGAAAAAATACTTGTATTTGTGATAGAGGGCGAGTGACTGCACTTTTTGATAAATATTAAAAAAAGCAACAATTTCTAATAATAAACAACGATGAAGATTTAGACATTTAATGATAAGATGCACGAGATCTACAAAGATGATGCGGTCGCCATTTTGATTTGACATTTCTGTCCGCCATTTTGAATAACTGTCAAAACCTGAAACTCGTCCGATTGGATTGAAATTTTATTATGTTTTAGCTGATGTAGAGACCTTTTCAGAAACTGTCTATGTTCCAGTTTACGTCAAGCATTTAACTAGATATAGAGATTCAAAGTTTAAAATTTTGAAATATCCATATTTTGGCGGTCTTTATTTATTAAAATTTAATATTTGAGACCTAAACGATATACGTCTCAGTAAGCACTATTAAAAAAAAACATTATATAAACGAAAAATTCATATTAATTTTTTTTTAATTTTGAAACAACAGTTTTTCCGATCCTCAATTAATATTCTGTTATAATCAAAACAAAAACATTCCATTTCTTTTTCTTTGTTTGTTAGACCTCATTACTTAATGATAGCGCTGGCTTTTTTTGTGACGGTTTCAATAAAGGAAGCGCCTCATACTTCTGTATTCATGAGATTGTCAAAATTTTGAACTTGTAGTCCCTGTATTCAGACAATCCCTTTATCTTAGGTCGGATTATAGATATATTCTAAAAAGGTCTTGACATAAGCTAAAACATACTAAAATTTCAGTTCAATTGGACAGTTTTTCAAAATAGCGCACAGAAACATCAAATAAAAATGGCGACCACGGTACAGTAGACTCTCGCTCAATCGACCCTTTTTCAATCGGGCGAAAAACTTTGTTGGCAATTTTCTTATTTAATTATGAAGCTAATTTACTCAAATTCGCTGTAGTTCTTCCTATTTTATGGTGATTCTCTATAATTGAGCGCTTTTTGTGGAATTTACAAAGGCTTTGACGCCCAAATGCGCCCAAATCTATCGATAAACCGGATGACATTTCGTCCCAAATGCCCATTTGAGAGAGAGAGTCTACTGTATCTTGTAGATCTTAGGCATTTTATTTTTATTCAAGTGCTTTTCTAATAAAGCTGTGGAAAAACCATTGTATGCCGTTTTATAACATAAATCATGCGTTTCTTGAAATAAAATAGTGAAAAAGATATTTTAATAAAAAAAAGTTAACAAAACCGAAATGGATTATTCTAGCCAGATAAATTTAGAATAGATTTAGGCAATTTACTACTGTGAAACCACTTTTGGAGTTAAACCTTCAGAAATATTACACACCTGTAAAAAAAACAAACGAATTAAGAACAATCACTTAATTGTGTTTTTCATTGGAAAACATGGTCGATTGATGAAAAATTCAATGGTGAAAAGGTATACATTTAATTTTTCGGAGAAATTAACAAATTAAAATTTGTGAATATGAATGAATTGTCGCTTTATTTGGAGCAAAATTAACTAAAATATGAAACTGTGGTATAGCAAATACATAAATATAGTAATTTATTCTCTGGGCAAGACGAAAAAAAGTGTTTTCATCTTAGGGTGACCCCTTTTTTCACTGGCGAACACCGGAAAGTCCCTCTCAAAGTACATTGCGCCAGTTCATCATCATTAATTATAGTAATTTAGTACTGTATTTATCATGAAAACAGTGACGTTTCCATTTGGAGTAGCGAAAAATTTCCATTTGGAACAGGTTTTGATTTAGCTTAATTTACCCTATTTAATATTTTTCATTAGACTGAAAATTATTATTTATATGTATAGTCAGAGAAATTACTTAAAATTTTAGGCTATTTTTGTCTCTATCTCTATCGCTCCTAGAGGTCAAAAATGCACCAAATCCAGACTCTGTTGGATTTTCCAAAGTGAGATATAAGACGTTTCATTGATTTTGTTTAACAGTTAAATTTTTATTGTTGATTTTCGGTCGGTAAAAAGTGTCTCGTCGTAAAAGGGTTAACCGAGTTATCACACTTGCACATTAAAATTTTAATGTGATTCACATTAATTGTCGCTTGTGAGCTTCCAAATTTTGTTATTTGTGTCTTTGAGTCACTTAATATTTGGGGTTTTTCTATTTATTGATAAAGAAGTGGACTTGGCCTGCAAAAATAAGTTTAAATTTACCTAAAGCATTAATATTTTTCACATTAAAAAATTAAAGAGAAAATCGCATTAATTTTTCGCATTAATGCTATAAATCAATTTATATCAAATTTTGCTGGCCAAGTCTACCTTTTTATCAACAAATAGATCAAATTTTGAATATAAAGTGATTCAAATACACAAAGTACACATTTGGACTCTCACCAGCGACAATTTTAATGTGCAAGTGTGATAACACAGTTACGGACAGCAGAGTGCAAAGTCACCCGCAACGACGGTATGGAAAGATTTTTTTAAATAAATTGTTCATCAGTGAAACATTAAAAAATACCCCGAATGTATGTTTTGCGGCACAATTTATGTAAAAATAAATAGGCAATATAAAATAATAATGTTAAACCCTGAAAAATAGCATGATGAATATTGTGTGTAATCACAGGCGATTTCAACGATGGATTCACATGGTGGGCACGATCAATTTTTCCTCGGGACTGTGCTCACTATCAACCGTGAGAAACAAGTGCGAGGAGGAGGGTCAATTGGGCAGTATGTGGGTGTTCTTCGGGACATGCCGATGGAGACCAAATTGCGCATTCATAGGGCACTTGAGGGTCAAATGGGCCGCCGTCATCAATCACAGAGGTGAAACGGAAAGCCGGTCAGTGGTGCGTCTTTCAGCATTAAATCACGTGGATGCTGGAGTCCATTGGACTGAGTATTGGCATAGACATCGACAGTATACCATAAACTTTCTCACATCATGGAGTTGGGGATTGTGGGGTGCGACCAGTAACTTTCAATCGGCACGAAACAATCGAGAACGTTATCCCCATGGACAGATAAAAGTCTACACGGCAATTCATCCATATGGCAGGAGGATGGGTGATTTTCGCCACACCAATTACGTCTGCACCAAGAAATTGAGTCGTTTGCTCAGTACACCATCGCTCATCCTCCTTATCATCCTGCTATCCGTGGCAGCAGTATCCTCGCATACCATTAAGTACAGTACAAATGTGGTGAAGACCAAATATGGACCATTACGTGGTATCATCGTGAGGACCAATCCACCCGTCGAGCTCTACGCCGGAGTCCCCTACGCCAGTCCACCAGTTGGCAGCTTAAGGTAAAATTTACGCACCTAAACCACACTCTCTCAGTATCCCAAACCTCATAAGAGGCTTAAGCATACCACCCCTCACATCAATTTTCCTCAACACCTCAATTTTCCAGCTCAGCAAAGAGTTTGCTCCACCCCCATATACACCCCCATCATCTCAATTAATGCTCTCTATACATAGTGATTGTAGTCAAACAAATCGCTATGGAGAATACAAGAGTATTTGTCTAAAATATTATGATATTCAGCTTTTCATGAGAATGATAATATTGAGTGCAAATTCAGCTGAGGAGCTATACCATTGTGGCAGGCATCTCTGAGCTTTTTGCAAGTTCAAAAACTTTGCAATTCTGTCTAAAGATAAATCAACTTTAGTTAAATAGTGTGAATTCCGGATTATTTCCTCTCTAATCCCTTATACTTTTTTTGAAATTCATGATAAATTTACATATTTTGTGGGAGAAGGTCGATTTTCGTTTTAAATAAGAAATTCTTAGAATAAGGAATTCATTTCTTCAAAGCAAATTTTCCTTCATTATTTTCACAATATGACTTTATCTTCTGTTCAATTTTAAGATTAAAATAAAATGCAAAATTGAAGTTTCTATGCAATCTTGCATAGGAAAAATTACTGATATTTCCATAAATGCTATCGCTTTCTTAAATTAAATCAATTGCTAAATAGCGTCAGGAGATTGGTAAGTATTTTGGTGAAAGTTGGTAAAAGTTGAATTGGCAAAAATGAAAATTGATAAGCACACAGAAAAATATTTCGTGAAATTGTTCGTGAATGTTTGTGAATTTGTATGGCGGAGTTACAAAATGCTCGTGAATCCTATAACCCACAAACAAGTTCGTAAAAGTTTGTACTTTTTTCACAAATATTGTTCGTAACTATCATTTGACGAGCATTTTTTGTCCTTTTACAAACATTTGTTTGTAAATGTTCGAAAAGACACAAAAATGTTCGTACAATCTTGTCATTTGTTCGTAGATTTTGGTTTGTCTGGCGAAAATTGTACGAACATTTACGAACAAATGACAAAATTTTACGAACATTTTTAACGTATTTACGAACACTTGCGAACAAATGTTTGTAAAAGTACAAAAAGTGCTCGTCAAGTGATCATGTTACGAACAATGTTTGTGAAAAAAGTAGAAGCTTTTACGAACTTGTTTGTGGGTTATATGATTTACAAGCATTTTGTAACTCCGCCATACGAATTCACAAACATTTACGAACATTTTTACAAAATATTTTTTTCTGTGTAAGCACACAGAAAAATATTTCGTATAATTGTTCGTGAATGTTTGTGAATTCGTATGGCGGAGTTACAAAATGCTTTGGACTAACGCTTGGGTAACGTGTGGTATTTCGGGACACTTTTTAGCACTTTAAATTTTCAAACAGCTTCATGACTTCTCAAATAATTTTTTTTCTTTGTTGATACAGATATTTATGTTCATTATGCTATCCAGAATAAGATTCTTATCGGCAAAGGTTGAAAAATGCATCATTTTTTATTAATAATAGCAAAAAATGTAAACAAGTAAGAATGGTGTATTTCGGGAGAATTGGGTATTTCGGGACAGACAAAAGTCGCTATTAAGCAAATAAATGTCACTGAGCCTGACTATTTACCTTTAAGTAGAAGATCTAAACTTCACTCTTTCATAAAAATTTTGTTTGAATTTAACTTTTAAAGTAACTTAAATCGAAAAAAACTAAGCACTTTTTGTGTTGACATCTGCACATTTGACCACACCGAAGGTCCTTGTAAAAAGTGAAATGTGACACTCATAATTCACGCGTATTTCACGCTTTAAATTAAATAAAATTTCAGTAGTTTTATGTTTATCTGATACGTAAAGAGCTCAATATTTCATAAGAACTTAAAAATAATTAGAAAACAAATATATATTGGATTTTTGATGTGTCCCAAAATACCCATATTATGTCCCGAAAAGCACCTTGTCCAGAAATACCACACGTTACCCTAACAGCTTATCTCGAGTTAGCCGGGAATATTCGTTTTATCATATTTACCCCAGATTATCCTACCAGGTAAAACAAAGCAGCTAATTCTTCTTTTTTTTAAAGAAAAATTAAATTATGTAAGAATAACAACTAAAACCTTTAAGACAGCTGTACAATATGGTATATTTTGAAATTCTGAACTGTGTGGAATTCCGGACAAACCTAAGTTCGAAATAAACTCTTAAATTTTGATTAAAAAATTAAATAAATAATCTTGAAACTAGGTGGAGTTATCTTAAGTTAAGAAGCTACATTGATATATGTTTTTTTCTCATATTGCTAAGGGAAACTACAGGCTATAACGTAATGTAGTTTAACTCTACGACACCATTGTGGAACTAAATGAAATTATGGTATGCCCAGCTTTCTTTAAAAATATGCAAAAAGGGACAGATAATCCTAACCGGCTTATGTAGGTGAGATTCTTAACGTGAGCTAACTCGGAGTGCATGCAAATTCGATTTAGAGCTGAAGTTGGGAGACGCCATTCAGTTATCTTGAATAAAATTCGTGAAATTATACAAATTTTGTATTTAAACCAAAATATCAAGGATTTGGATGAACTGGCACAAAAGTAATATATGGGTGAAATGTAGACCAGAATGTTCTCTATAATTTTCCCATAGAACATGATCTCATCGATTACTCAGAAGCCAAGATAATCGAGGTTTTTTGTTTCTTAACTCGTTTTTTCATCCATCAGAGTGCCCCAAGTAGTCATTTGTTGAACTTCAACTATATCAAAGAATTGTTGTATTCTGTGGGACTTTCCATTTAAAACCCTATTTTAAGTGTCTTGGTGGAGTAGAGGGAGTCAAATTGGCATCTGAGTGATTTCAGTGATTTCAAAGCGTTATTATGGGAAAAATCAATTTTTTCACACTTAAACGGCAAAATCGGAGTGATAGCGTAGTCTGACCGGAAAATGATGTATGGACGAAATGTAGAGACAAATGTCCTCTACAATTATGTCGAAGTAATCATCAAAATCGGTTCAGCGACAGTCGAGATAATTGAGGTTATGTGATATTGAAATTCGTTTTTTGACTGTGGCGCCCCTGGTGTTGGTCCCACGAAGTTCAAATGTTCTAGAAAGTTGTAGTATTTGATGAGATCTTTCGTTTAAGCCCTCATTCATCAAAATCGGTCACATAGAACCGGAGATATGATTTTTTAAATTTTGTGAACTTTGACCCCTCATATCTCCAGTTCTATTGAAACCACAGCGCACATACGCACCATTTTGGAAACGTCCTAGACTGGACTACAACATACTATATTTCATTAACTTGCACAGTGCCGTTTTTGAGAAAAGTGACTTTGAATTTCGATGAATTTTGACGCTATCACAGCGCCACCTGTAGTGACTTTTTGAACTTCCATCTGAAAGTGCTCATCGAGACGAAACCAAAAAGGTAAAATTTATGTCGATATGTTAATTAGAACCGGAGATAGAGGCCGGTCAATGTTCGAACTTTGACCCCTTATAGCTCGGGTCAGGGGTTATGGATCGACTTAAGGTTTTTTTTGTTTGATAGGTATAATCAACGGCTACAACATACTAAAATTTCAGCCCGATTGCATAAGGAATTTTTGAGTTATTTAACTTTTAAGATTTAAAAATTTTCTTTTTAATAATAGCGCCCCTAGCGGTGGTTTTATGAACTTGCGATGTAATAAGAGGAAGTGGCATTTCACGAGAGCTTTCCAAAAAGCCCTCACTTTTTAAATTATGACAATTACAACCGGAGTTATGGTCATTTTAAGAAATTTTTTTTGGACCCTTATAGCTCGGGTCAGGGGGGTCGAGGGACCTTAAGTTTGGTATTGATGAAAAGCTCTAAGGCCCAGCTATAACATACTAAAATTTGAGCCCGCTCGATGCCATAGGGGCGGAGCTATTGAGAAAACAAAAAAAGGGGGGTCTTCAAAATGGCGGAAGGAGGGGTGGGGGGTGGGGAGTCAATGCACCATGTTGCAATTTTCATACGATATTTAACCTTTGCCGAAAACCGCAAGTCGATATCTTTTTTAGTTTAGGAGCTATTAAGCTCCAAAGAGCGGCCGGACGGCCGGCCGGCCGGGAACGTAACTTAGCCCCCCATATATTCGTGATCAGGAAGTGGCGAAACACATTTTGGCCAAGTTTGAGCGCGATCGGAGGACATGAAATTTTGTTAGGATTATAGTAGGTGAGATTGTTAAGAATCTCACCTAAAATCGTATATTATTGAAGCCTCACCTCCCACTACTCTAGAAAAAAATATTTTGAGCAACAAGTTAAAAAAAAAAAAACTTTTTTTTAAGAGGAATACACTCCATTTGATAAATTTTAAACAATCATCATTACAAACAATTATCATCTTTTCCTTGAGATTGTTTAAAATGTTATGTGTTTTTTAACATCACTGAATAACTTTTTTCGCAAAAGTTTTATCCTATTTTTTTTTAGTATACATTTAGTTTAAATACAAACTGTCCTAATCAGTACTTTTTGGAATTGAATTGTAAAAGTTTTCTAGTACAATTCATGTGTTGATTCTCAATCAAACGTTCAATTGCAAACAAGACACTAAATTACTGTTCAAAATAGAATATAGAATTGTAAATGAACAAGCTCGATAATTCTATGTTGTAAAAGCGTGGGTGGATAAAATTCCAACATGGTTCTTTTCAATTGAGAAATTTGTGTCTCGTTTGAATCACCCCAATTTTTTTCATTATACAACCCCATCTGATCCCATCTCCCCAGAAATTCGATCTACGGGAAGTAGAGACGAGACTGGCATCATTATTTTCTCTGACACGTGCTTTAGGAGGATAAAAAGGCTTAAATTGACGCGATTACCTGGAAGGCAAAATGGGGAGTTTGGGAAAATCTTTCGTGATATAAAGGGACAGATAATCCTAACCGGCTTATGTAGGTGAGATTCTTAACGTGAGCTAACTCGGAGTGCATGCAAATTCGATTTGGAGCTGAAGTTGGGAGACGCCATTCAGTTATCTTGAATCAAATTCGTGAAATTATACAAATTTTGTATTTAAACCAAAATATCAAGGATTTGGATGAACTGGCACAAAAGTAATATATGGGTGAAATGTAGACCAGAATGTTCTCTATAATTTTCCCATAGAACATGATCTCATCGATTACTCAGAAGCCAAGATAAGCGAGGTTTTTTGTTTCTTAACTCGTTTTTTCATCCAGAGTTCCCCAAGTAGTCATTTGTTGAACTTCAACTATATCAAAGAATTGTTGTATTTTGTGGGACTTTCCATTTAAAACCCTATTTTAAGTGTCTTGGTGGAGTAGAGGCAGTCAAATTGGCATCTAAGTGATTTCAAAGCGTTATTATGGGAAAAATCAATTTTTTCACACTTAAACGGCATAATCGGAGTGATAGCGTAGTCTGAGTGGAAAATGATGTATGGACGAAATGTAGAGACAAATGTCCTCTACAATTATGTCGAAGTAATCATCAAAATCGGTTCAGCGACAGTCTAGATAATTGAGGTTATGTGATATTGAAATTGGTTTTTCGACTGTGGCGCCCCTAGTGTTGGTCCCACGAAGTTCAAATGTTCTAGAAAGTTGTAGCATTTGGTGAGATCTTTCGTTTAAGCCCTCATTCATCAAAATCGGTCACATAGAACCGGAGATATGATTTTTTGAATTTCGTGAACTTTGACCCCTCATATCTCCGGTTCTGTTTTAACCACAGCGCGCATACGCACCATTTTGGAAACGTCCTAGACTGGACTACAACATACTAAAATTTCATTAACTTGCACAATGCCGTTTTTGAGAAAAGTGACTTTGAATTTCGATGAATTTTGACGCTATCACAGCGCCACCTGTGGTGACTTTTTGAACTTCCATCTGAAAGTGCTCATCGAGACGAAACCAAAAAGGTAAAATTTATGTCGATATGTTAATTAGAACCGGAGATAGAGGCCGGTCAATGTTCGAACTTTGACCCCTTATAGCTCGGGTCAGGGGTTATGGATCGACTTAAGGTTTTTTTTGTTTGATAGGTATAATCAACGGCTACAACATACTAAAATTTCAGCCCGATTGCATAAGGAATTTTTGAGTTATTTAACTTTTAAGATTTAAAAATTTTCTTTTTAATAATAGCGCCCCTAGCGGTGGTTTTATGAACTTGCGATGTAATAAGAGGAAGTGGCATTTCACGAGAGCTTTCCAAAAAGCCCTCACTTTTTAAATTATGACAATTACAACCGGAGTTATGGTCATTTTAAGAAATTTTTTTTGGACCCTTATAGCTCGGGTCAGGGGGGTCGAGGGACCTTAAGTTTGGTATTGATGAAAAGCTCTAAGGCCCAGCTATAACATACTAAAATTTGAGCCCGCTCGATGCCATAGGGGCGGAGCTATTGAGAAAACAAAAAAAGGGGGGTCTTCAAAATGGCGGAAGGAGGGGTGGGGGGTGGGGAGTCAATGCACCATGTTGCAATTTTCATACGATATTTAACCTTTGCCGAAAACCGCAAGTCGATATCTTTTTTAGTTTAGGAGCTATTAAGCTCCAAAGAGCGGCCGGACGGCCGGCCGGCCGGGAACGTAACTTAGCCCCCCATATATTCGTGATCAGGAAGTGGCGAAACACATTTTGGCCAAGTTTGAGCGCGATCGGAGGACATGAAATTTTGTTAGGATTATAGTAGGTGAGATTGTTAAGAATCTCACCTAAAATCGTATATTATTGAAGCCTCACCTCCCACTACTCTAGAAAAAAATATTTTGAGCAACAAGTTAAAAAAAAAAAAACTTTTTTTTAAGAGGAATACACTCCATTTGATAAATTTTAAACAATCATCATTACAAACAATTATCATCTTTTCCTTGAGATTGTTTAAAATGTTATGTGTTTTTTAACATCACTGAATAACTTTTTTCGCAAAAGTTTTATCCTATTTTTTTTTAGTATACATTTAGTTTAAATACAAACTGTCCTAATCAGTACTTTTTGGAATTGAATTGTAAAAGTTTTCTAGTACAATTCATGTGTTGATTCTCAATCAAACGTTCAATTGCAAACAAGACACTAAATTACTGTTCAAAATAGAATATAGAATTGTAAATGAACAAGCTCGATAATTCTATGTTGTAAAAGCGTGGGTGGATAAAATTCCAACATGGTTCTTTTCAATTGAGAAATTTGTGTCTCGTTTGAATCACCCCAATTTTTTTCATTATACAACCCCATCTGATCCCATCTCCCCAGAAATTCGATCTACGGGAAGTAGAGACGAGACTGGCATCATTATTTTCTCTGACACGTGCTTTAGGAGGATAAAAAGGCTTAAATTGACGCGATTACCTGGAAGGCAAAATGGGGAGTTTGGGAAAATCTTTCGTGATATAAAGGGACAGATAATCCTAACCGGCTTATGTAGGTGAGATTCTTAACGTGAGCTAACTCGGAGTGCATGCAAATTCGATTTGGAGCTGAAGTTGGGAGACGCCATTCAGTTATCTTGAATCAAATTCGTGAAATTATACAAATTTTGTATTTAAACCAAAATATCAAGGATTTGGATGAACTGGCACAAAAGTAATATATGGGTGAAATGTAGACCAGAATGTTCTCTATAATTTTCCCATAGAACATGATCTCATCGATTACTCAGAAGCCAAGATAAGCGAGGTTTTTTGTTTCTTAACTCGTTTTTTCATCCAGAGTTCCCCAAGTAGTCATTTGTTGAACTTCAACTATATCAAAGAATTGTTGTATTTTGTGGGACTTTCCATTTAAAACCCTATTTTAAGTGTCTTGGTGGAGTAGAGGCAGTCAAATTGGCATCTAAGTGATTTCAAAGCGTTATTATGGGAAAAATCAATTTTTTCACACTTAAACGGCATAATCGGAGTGATAGCGTAGTCTGAGTGGAAAATGATGTATGGACGAAATGTAGAGACAAATGTCCTCTACAATTATGTCGAAGTAATCATCAAAATCGGTTCAGCGACAGTCTAGATAATTGAGGTTATGTGATATTGAAATTGGTTTTTCGACTGTGGCGCCCCTAGTGTTGGTCCCACGAAGTTCAAATGTTCTAGAAAGTTGTAGCATTTGGTGAGATCTTTCGTTTAAGCCCTCATTCATCAAAATCGGTCACATAGAACCGGAGATATGATTTTTTGAATTTCGTGAACTTTGACCCCTCATATCTCCGGTTCTGTTTTAACCACAGCGCGCATACGCACCATTTTGGAAACGTCCTAGACTGGACTACAACATACTAAAATTTCATTAACTTGCACAATGCCGTTTTTGAGAAAAGTGACTTTGAATTTCGATGAATTTTGACGCTATCACAGCGCCACCTGTGGTGACTTTTTGAACTTCCATCTGAAAGTGCTCATCGAGACGAAACCAAAAAGGTGAAATTTAGGCCGCTATGTTAATTAGAACCGGAGATAGAGGCCGGTCAATGTTCGAACTTTGACCCCTTATAGCTCGGGTCAGGGGCTATGGATCGACTTAAGGTTTTTTTTGTTTGATAGGTATAATCAACGGCTACAACATACTAAAATTTCAGCCCGATTGCATAAGGAGTTTTTGAGTTATTTAACTTTTAAGATTTAAAAATTTTCTTTTTAATAATAGCGCCCCTAGCGGTGGTTTTATGAACTTGCGATGTAAGAAGGGGAAGTGGCATTTCATGAGAGCTTTCCAAAAAGCCCTCATTTTTTAAATTCTGACAATTAGAACAGGAGTTATGGCCATTTTAAGAATTTTTTTTTGGACCCATATAGCTCGGGTCAGGGGGGTCGGGGACCTTAAGTTTGGTATTGATGGAAAGCTCTAAGGCCCAGCTATAACATACTAAAATTTGAGCCCGATCGATGCCATAGGGGCGGAGCTATTGAGAAAACAAAAAAAGGGGGGTCTTCAAAATGGCGGAAGGAGGGGTGGGGGGTGGGGGGTCAATGCACCAAGTTGCAATTTTCATGCGATATATAACCTTTGCCGAAAACTGCAAGTCGATATCTCTTTTAGTTTAGGAGCTATTAAGCTCCAAAGAGCGGCCGGACGGCCGGCCGGACGGCCGGCCGGCCGGCCGGCCGGGAACGTAACTTAGCCCCCCATATATTCGTGATCAGGAAGTGTTGAAACACATTTTGGCCAAGTTTGAGGTCGATCGGACGAC
Organism: Phlebotomus papatasi; assembly: GCF_024763615.1. NCBI lineage: Eukaryota > Metazoa > Arthropoda > Insecta > Diptera > Psychodidae > Phlebotomus > Phlebotomus papatasi. The sequence continues at coordinate 22,051,479 of NC_077224.1, forward strand.
ATGAAATTTTGTTAGGATTATAGTAGGTGAGATTGTTAAGAATCTCACCTAATATTCGATAGAGATGTTTGGATTTTCCTCGTCAAGTTCCTGCGCTTACAGGAAAATCAATTGATGGGAGATTTTGATTTTTTTTCTCTTTATGGGTAATGAGAAGATTCATTTAGGGAAAGTATTAAAGAGGTATTTAATTAAAAAAGAGAAAATCTCCCTTCGGAGCCATATGCTATTAATCTTATTTGGCTAAGAGCATTCTGCAAACTGCACTGGGGAGATTTCTCATTAAATTTTCCATGCACTATTAATCACTCGATGAATCGCTAGATGAATTTAATAAGCTCTTCCCAGTTGGGGTGAATATTGGAAGATATATATATATATACCTGAGGGCTGGATTATTGAGAAAATTCCTCAAGAGTACTCCAAGGATCCTTGCTCATTGATCTCTGAGGGACAATCATTTTTATTCATCCCAACGCTCTCAACATTACCAAGGCATCTCTTTCCATTCAAGAGGCAAAAATCCCATCCTCCTATGGGCCGGAAATTAAAGCATGAATTTTCCACAATTTCTCTGTCCTTCCTTCCGTCTGCTAGAGACATATTCCTGCATCGATAAATTCATTGTCTATGCCATTGAGGCTCGATGTTTTTCGGTATTTAAAGTGAAATTGAAAGAGCTTTGTCATTGCTTTTCACAAACTTTTCCCCCAATTTTTGCTTACGTGGAAGCTACCCTTGAAAATACTCTCAACAAAACCATCAGGAGAAAATTCCAATCTGTACTTTGGTGGAAAAGAGTTTTCACCGCAGATTTGAGGCTTTGAGCATAAGTTTGTAAAACCCACTAGAAAAGCGCAAAAAAAACCACGCTAAAGCCTGGAAAAACTTTTCTCCTACAATATAGTTTCTGAGAGAGAGCTTTTCCAAACCGACATTTTTCGGGAAATAGAGAAAATTTTCTAACGGTACAAAAGAGATTATTTCCATTTTATCTCTGCCCCATAGGGAAGACGAAAAAAAAAACACAACATCTCCCAGATAAGGTCCTATAGTGATCATTCTGTATTCATCCTTCAAATGCTCCAAATGAGCTTTTTACTCTTATCACATACACTCAATCTTTATGTGGGGAATAAAAGCTCCCCTACAAGAGACAAATTAAACTCTCATTGATACTATCTGGTATTAGCTCTGACCACTATTCTGACATCAAAGGCACGTAATTTATTTTTTCTCTTTCCTTTTCTAAAGGAAACCTGCTGCCCTCAATAAGTTTAAGTTTCAAAGTGAATATATATAGGGCAAAGTTTCCATATATACACCTTCAACTTGCATACCGACGTACTTTATGGGTGAAAGTTTTCAATCAATTTCTTGACTATATAATACTTTGTTATAATAATTTGTGGAAACTTCAAGTTAAGATGTTCCTGACAAGACCGTAATGCTGCACTTGTCGATTAAATTTGCGATTGCAGAGTAAAGTTTGAGTTGTAAATCGAACAGCAAATATCTACAAACTTAAATACAATTTTCCGCTAAGATGTTAGAAGTTCTTAGTGCTCTTGATGGGAAAATGATGAATTAGTATGATTAAACTTTATTTCACAGTTCTCCAATGCAATAAAAATTAATGTACTTCGAAAGCTCATATTCCTAAACAGAGGAAGTGCTTGCAATTTGATTAAAATTATTCAAATTTTGGAGCTTTCTTCGAATATTTCACATGATAGGGGAAACTGTGGCTCCACCAAACATGGGGTACCACCCAATACTGCGATTTCTTAATTGGATATCAGAGGAAAAGACCGATAGAAATTTATAGGCACTATAGGGATACTTGTCCACTAAAGGAATGGTCGAGATAGTCCAAGTAGTTTAGAAATAAAAATTAGTGTTTAGTGGTACCCCTTGTTTGGTGATGCCCTAGTTTCCGCTATAGTGTATTCCACCTAAACATTTTTTTTCTTTTCAGAAGATATTAAAACTAATTTTATTTAATTTTAAATATGATTTTAAGTAAAAAATTCCTTTGCTAAAATTTCAGTGTGAGCAGTTTCTTAAGAGAAATATCCAATTTCAACATAATTTACACCACACAAAACTAAACAAAATTAAAACTTATGATGAGTTTTGTATAGCCTTAAATAGGAACAGTATTGTATCTTTAAGGCATGAAACAAACTTCAAAATGAATTGAATTGAATATCCAATTTCAATTTCAATTGCAATTTAATAATATATATAACTGCTTTTGAGCTAGTGCTCTCTAAAGCCAGAGATATGAGCCAAAGGAATTTCATATTTGAGTAATAGCGGTCGCCGCCGTCTTAACGTTGATAATCAATCTCTATAGTTGACAAAGTTGTTTAAAAAAGCTCTAGGATAACGTGTGGTATTTCTGGACAAAGTGCTTTTCGGAACATAATAGCATCGAACAGACTGGGCCATTGCTCTTTTAATCGATTTTCAAAGAAGCAATGGAGAAGTGAATATGACACCTTCATTGTTTTCGATTAGATAACTCACTGAGAACAGCGCCATCCAGTGTAAGTAAAATGTCCAAGGCGGGAAGTATTTTCAATTGTTCAAAACAATGTAGTTCACATTATTCACATGTATTTTATACTAAACTTTAATTTCACTAAGTCTAGACTCATTTTAAATGTATTTCAAAGGTTTTCACAAGAGTTTTATGAGTAAAATTTCCTTTGTTTTGATTTTTCCTGGCATCAGCCGATTTCGATGGTAGTCGATGAAATTTCGAACAATGAATTCAAATAGAGAATGTTAACGGACTATGTGATATGGAATTGTCAAGAATAAGCAATTGACCGGGCAATTGCTCTTTGCTTTTTGTTCAAGGTATTTAAATTTGGCTAATTTTACTAAAATATCATTTTCTTTTTACAGAATATTGTCTCAGAGAACGGAATAAGATCAAATTGATGCAAAAATTGGTTTGATTCCGCAATTTTTTGAATATTTTTTCCACGTGTAAAAAAGCAATGAATGAGTAAAAAAGCAATGACCATGTAAAAAAGCCCAGTCTGTTCGATGTGAATATGGCTATTTTAAGATCCATCAAAAATCCTCTAAATATTTGTTTTCTTATTATTTTTAAGTTCTATAAGAAATTTTAAGCTCTTTACGTATCAGATAAACATAAAACTTCTGAAATTTTATTTAATTTAAAGTATGAAATACGCGTGAATTGTGAGTGTCACATTTCACTTTTTACAAAACCTTCAGTGTGGTCAATTTTGCAAATGTCAACACAAACAGTGCTGAGTTTTTTCGATTTAAGCCACTTTACAAGTGAAATTTAAATAAATTTTTTATGAAAGTGTGAAGTTTAGACCTTCTACTTGAAGGTAAATAGTCAGGCTCAGTGACATTTATTTGCATAATAGCGACTTTTGTCTGTCCCGAAATACCCAATTGTCCCGAAATACACCACTCTTACTTCTTCACATTTCTTGCTATTTTGAATAAAAAATTTTGCATTTTTCAAGATTTTTCGATGAGAATCTTATTCTGGATAGAATAAGTAACATAAATATTTATATCAACAAAGAAAAAAATAATTTGAGAAGTCATTAGGCTGTTTGAAATTTGAAAATGCTGAAAAGTGTCCTGAAATACCACACGTTACCCTATTAAACATTTTATCCTCTATTCTTATGCTGATCTTCAGCTAAAATATCAACAAACTATAGTTTGACTTTTTAGTACAGTAATGGATGCTACAGTACTCTAAAACAAGTTTTGTTAAGGCTTAGACAAATGGTCAAAATTTTTAGGCCGATCAAATGTTTTGGCCCAAGTTTTTTTATAGTGCGGTGCGGCCATGTTTTGTCAAGTGTCAAGTGGAAGCTTTTATTGTTGACAAAAAAGTAATGTGGAAGGCTAGTGAAAAATAAAAAGTGGTGAAAAATAGCAACGAGACATATTATAGAATCAAGTGTGAACTGAGCATCCCTAGCTGACTGGATTTCAACAGCCCAAAGAGTGACAAGAACTTGAAGGAAGTAGCCGAAAGCCTAGGATTCTAGACAAGAGGATGGAACAGAGACATCTTGAGCTTTTCGAGAATCATCTCAATCTTTCCGTGCGAGATGTTGGCAAAAATACGGGAATACATTCGAGCTTGGTCCGTAAAATCAAGAGGAGGAATGGTTTGATAAACTACAAAATCCAGGCTGCTCCCCATTGGACCGACAAACACCGTCAAAATTCTAAGACAAAGTCGCGGAAACACAACGATCATCTTCATAAAGGAGTCCAAGGCTGTGGGAAATCTGTTCAGTCCGTCCTGCACTCAGGAAGATTGAAAAGTACTGGGGACTTATGAAGAAACCTCTCCTGAAGAAAAGTCAGACATCTCAAAACTTTCCGGATTTCGAGAGGAAGTGGAGGAAGGCCGTCCGAGACGGTGGAGACGGTTTGTCCAATCCCTAATGAAGGAATTAAGAAGAAGATGCGAGAATTCGGTAAAAATCCATTGGACTAAAAAACTATAATAGTGGAAAAATCCTAATAAAATTGTTTTTCCGAAAATACATTTACTTTTTTTATATGTATTACTACACTCGACTCTTCGTTATCCGGCTGACTGGAGGACAAAATGACATTTAGGTTTCTTGAATGATCAACGGTTTTTATATTTTGTGCTGTGTGAATTTATTTTCTGTCTGACAAAGAACAAAAGAATTTTCTTCATGGTGTGCTTATGTTTCATTTTTTATCACAATTATGTATTAAAAACTTCGATACAATGATAATAATACTTTAATTCACTCTGGAGAAACTTCATGTTTAGTAAAAATAATTTTGAATACATCAACCGCCAGTGTTTGGTAGCTGTCACCCGGATAACGAAGTGCCGGATAACGAAGAGCTGAGTGTATGCTTAAGATGTGGGTAGCCATTATCACCGGGGACAATTTATCGTCTTCATGCTTTATGGAAGAGTTGGAAGACTTTTGCAATGTCAGTCTCGAGTTGGCTATTGATCCATTCAACAAGACCACTTTCTGGCCACACAATCCTGAGGACCAGCTGGATACAAGGCCAAGGATGATCCAGAATTTTCCGAATGTCAATAAGGAACAGCAGCTTCTGCCTGAGACGTTTTCACTTGTGAAACTTGTAGAAACTTTTGATCAGCCGAAGTCTCTATTAAAATCCATTCTTCTATAAATATTTCTTTTATTTTCTCTAGATACATAGTATAGTTTTTTACAGGATACTGTAAAAAACTATCAGAATAATGTTTATTATTTTATTCTACAGGGAAATCATGACATCCCTCAGCATTCCCATATTGATCTTGGTCAATGCTATTATTCCTTCCTTGGCAATTGGATTATCCATAATCTTATCGAACGATTCCCTCTTTCTAAGTCTCGGTCGAATTGTATTATCTCCAAGATACATCTTGCACCAGTCGATCTGACATCGTCGTTAGAACAGAATTTGTTCCTTTAGCTTGATGGCCTGCGGCTTATCCGGCGTGTCCTTGTGGATGTCATCGATATAATGCCCTAGACACACTTACGACTTAAGCCGAGAGACGACTAAGTGGAAAATGATGGGAATGTATTTTAACCATTATTTCTAATATAATTACGCTAAGCCGTCTCTCGGCTAATCCTCAGGTCTGTCAAGACCCTAATACGGGCTTCAGACCTAAGGCTTAGCTATCTGGCTTAAGTCCTCTAATTTCTTATCAGGCACGATTTTTTAGGAAAATTTTGTTTAGAATTGGATATTAAGGGCAAATTATCCAATAGATTTTGAAAAATCAATAAAATTGCTTGTTATTTAGATTTTTGAGACCTTCGGGAACTGGGCTAAACCTCCAGTCTGAAGCTGGCCTAAGTCTCGATGGTCTTTCTGCCGCACTCGTAGGCACTGCCACTTATTTTACTGGTACTTTTTACTGATCACTTTCAATTTTTAAGATTTATTTACAAAATAGAAAGTAAAATCCCGCGCGTTATTATTCAAACATCAATTCCGAATCTTCCGAAAATCGTTCCAGCCAAGAAATTTCTTCGTAGATTGTTTACATGGCGCTCATCTCAGTTTTTTTTGTTGAGCTTTTTTTTCTGAAGAAAGCTTCCAGTTTCCTCCTATGACAGCAAGTGAAATAGTATTTGATGGGCCAAAATATTTGATCAGCCCAAATATTTTGATCATCTGTTTAAGCCTTTAAGCGGAAAAATTGATCTCATCAAAATTTTGTTAAAAGGATGTTGTTTACTAATTTGAGAAAACTTTTTCTTACATTTTATTATGGCAAGACATCCTTTTGTCAAACTTTTAACAAGGACCAATTGGCCGTTGATTTGATAAAACTTTTCCATATTCTGCATGAGAAAAAAACATCCTTTTGACAAAATTTTCTTGTCAATTTGACAAAACTTTTCTACTCAGAATACACATAAATTATTGATAAAATGTAAATGGAGAAATGAAATTCCCAACGCAAAATGATTCTTATTATTTTTCAATGGTATATAGCTCCATTAAACATTTTCCTTTCTAAGAATTCGCTTTATTTCCATCCAGTATATACCTATATAATTAAATAGGGTATGATATAATTTATTCAATTACATTCCGCACACACCTGTAAATCAACTTAACAATAGGTAGCAATCTGTGCATGATTTCACTTTCCTAGGAAATTCCAGGGAGCACACTGAGCATGATGAAGGGTTTTGAAAATCTGGGAATTTCGTGAGATGCCTGCAAGAAATACAATGTACGCATTTGACCAGAAAATTCAAGAGTAATGATCAGTGACTTTGACTCATCTGACCTTGTCACGGATGAAATTGTGCTGGGAAAATGTTTGCGTGCCTGGCCAGAGGCAAATTTTCTGAGAGAGCGTGTGAATCTGACGAAATTATGAAGAATCCTTACCAACATAAATCCAAAACTTCCCAGTGACAGTGAGAAATATTTCAGTTAATTTCGCCACAAATTGCTCGACTTATTAACCCGCGAGGGTGAAAAAGAAATATCCCAACATCCATCTCTATGGGGATTTTTGGGTTGGGGAAAGTATTTGACGCGGAAGTTGGTTTTTTTGGGCAAGAAAAAAAAAGAAAATGAAATCACTTGTAAATCTAGAGCGGATATTAAATTCAATGGTGTGTAAATCTATTTGTTCGTCCTGGTTGAGATAGGAGGGAAATACAAACCACCAAGAAATCGAGGCTCGCTCCACTTCCTTATTCTCTCATCGAACAACTCCTTGGCAGAGTTGAAGGAAGGGAATGGATCTGGAGTCTATAGAAAATCTCACTCATAAAAAAATATCTATTGGTTCACAAATAGAAAAATTAAGATTTAAATAATGGAACTGAAAAGATTAATTTTAAAAATTGTGGTGCTTAACTCTTTCGCGGCTTTAGAGTAATGTCATGACTCGGGGAAAAAAGTTTTTTTTGGGTATTTACATTAATTGAAATCTATCTGTTCGTGCACGACATCATAATAGAAGGATGTAAGATTCTTGGCTCATTTTCTCAAGACTCCAGTTAGATTTCAATTAATGTAAATAGCCAAAAAGAAACTTTTTTCCCCGGGTCATATATGACCCTAAAGACGCGAAAGAGTTAAGAGAAGTTAGGAAAGTAGGTTGTTATAGAATTGTTGAACAGCTGATTGGGATGGGTCGAGGTCTAAATCTCTGAAGCCAAAGCCCCAAAAGCCAAAATTCCGAACGCCAAAATCCTAAAAGCTAAAATTCCGAATTGGCCGAATATTAATTGACGAATATTAAAATTTATGAATATGAACAGATTTTCTCTTTATTTGGAGCAAAATTAACTAAATAATAAAACTGAGGTATAGAAAATATATAAATATAGTAATTAAGTACTGTATTTATCATGAAAACAGTGACGTTTCCATTTGGAGTAGCGAAAAATTTCCATTTGAAGCAGATTTTGAATTAGCTTAATTTACCCTACACATTTTCTCCATATAATTTCATTCTTTTCAGGATTTTGAACATTCTGGATTTTGGTTTTCGGGAATTTGGGTTTTGGGATTTTAGCCATTTCGGGATTTTGGTGTTCGAGATTTCGGCTTTCGGATTTTGGCAGCCTCCCGATTGGATATCTTGCTTCATCTTCTTTAGTATAGCCTATCCCCAATCACATCTGCTTTCTGTACTACCTTAAGATGATGATTTTTAAGAAATGTATAGAAATATTTTATAAAACTTCGTTCCTCCTCAATAAGATATGTGTACATCGTAGAATGTTAGGGCTTTGACAGACCTATAGATAATGGTTAAACCACATTTCTATCATTTTCCACAAAGCCGTCTCTCGGCTTAAGTCATACATGTGTCAATGGCCTTAGTGTCAAAGAACGATTTGTAAAGCAGGACTCAATGCAGGTTTACTATTTTTACTATCTACGAAAAGGATTGCTTATAAGGACATGTCCCTTGTACAAGAGTATTTTCCTTGAAAAAAAAGAGCTAGGGTCTCTGAAAATTATAGGTTCTTAAAAGGTATTAAAAGTTCAAATAAATTATTTACAAAATTATTGTTTTGTAAATAATTACATAGGGTAAAGGCTCATCATTTTGCACAGGGTGCTTATAAGCATTAATGTTCCAAGTTTGAAGTGCGATATTTCCAAAACTAATTGATACCCAGTAAAAAGATAATTACTACGATTATCGTGTGTAATAGGAGAGCATCGATAATTATAGTAAATTTACAACGATTATCGTAGTAAGAAAAGTTGAAAAGCAAGCAAGTTCAATTTTCCTCCAAAAATTGTATTGAAATTACACAAAATATAAAAAGAAGAAGAATGAGTTTAAGCGAATGTATTTGAAAGTTGCACTTTTTGCACCGATAACCGATTGAAAAATTAGTACGAAAATCAAATTTATTCAATAATCGTAGCAATATTCAATCAGTCGTTGAATGAAGTTTATACAAATTTGTTGCTTCATTTTATTACTTATTATAGTAATTATTACCACTATTTATTGCATTTGTGTCATTGCCGAGGGTTGAATTTTACTAAATCTGCTATATAATTGAATCGTTTCAATTGAAAATAGTTATTTTTTCAGAGATTATTATTCGAAATTGCAACTAGTTTAGTTCAACTGATAGAATTCAACTTGTAAATTTCATCTTGTTTTTACTGAATAGTTTTTGTTACTCTCTTTTCAGAAGGGTTGTTTAGAAACTTGGCAAGCTGTATATTGTTTTCATTTTACTAAAATTAGTCTCAATACGTTTAAAAATGAATTGATATGTAGAGATGAATTTGACTCAAATTTTGGACACTTTGGTTTTAACTTTGGACACCTTGGCCGTATTTTTGGACAGCTAATCCACCTCATTAAGATACCCATTCTCCTCCATTCAAGAACCTATCTTACCAAGTCCTCTTCCTTTTCATGCAAGGAAATCGCCGAATGTCACAAGAAGCCCGGAAACTTTCTAAATAATTCATTAAAGTGAGTCGACTTCGGTACTCCAAGTACGCGCGGATTCGCTCATTCCCTGGCCTTTCCGGGAGCCTTTCAAGGCTTCACTACATCTCTTTCGCAGAGATGATACTTCTTCGTTTCTTCAGATATTTCTACAACCTAGTCATCACAAAAGCTAAAATTTCACGAAATGTCGAGAGAAAAGCACTTGTCCAAAATAAGAAATATCACGTCGTAACGTAATTCCCAAGGCAAATCTCACTTCAGGTCAAATGTACAAGTCACCATTAACTGAGTGAGGAAAAATTAAAAAAAAGTGAGGAAAAATTGTCAGTACTTCACCACAGCTAAATAAGACTGAAGTAAACACGAAGTTCTGTCATATTTCCCGTAAGCAATTGCTCACACTGAAGTTTCAACAAAGCAATTTTAAATTAAATTATATTCAAAATTTAAAGAATTAAAATCATCCAAAAAGAATAAATATTTAAATATAATTCATTATTCATCAAATATTGGAATAAAAATCCATAATTTTAATCAATTTATTTTTAGTGTCCAACTTTACTCTCAAAGTGTCCAAATTTAGAAACTGTCCAAAATTATGAGCTCTTACCCTAAATGTTATTATTTTAAAAACAAGAATTTTTTCCCAAACAAAAAGCTTGCAGGTACTGCTTTAAAAGTTAGAAACAAAGTATTTTTGTACATGTGTAAACAATGTATTAACAAAACAAGTGTCAAGGTTTTACATCAGTTTTTTTGCCAATTCTACACATTGAAAGTTGTAAAAGTTTAGAGTTTGGAAAGTTTCTTTTATTACAAAAGTTTATTTGCAAACTTTTAAACTAACAGACGTGTTCTAAGTTTTCTCACAAGGAATAATCATAAATTTATATTAAATATGAATGGTCTTTAATCTGAAAAATTTGAAGTTTAAGATTGATTTTTGGAAGGTATATAGGGTAACTGTGCCAAATTTCGGTATAGTTGCATGCAAGCGCCAAAGTCTTAAGTTTGAAATGTAAAATTTTTAATAAAAATTGATTTCTTTATTCCTTCTTCTTAAGGAGTGTTGCTTGGAACCTTGTAAACCATTTATCGTCTTTATTTACTTTAAAATTATTTTTAATACATTTTAAAATAAATAAAAATGTGGATATAGCTTTGGTGCCCTATTTTGGCCACCTTCATTCTTACAGTTTCTTGCCTTCCCAGAATTTTTCCAGTGTCTTACTCTCATTATTTCGTTTGTCGAAGCGACATTTTTGTTATTTTTTTGCATTGCATGATCTCTAGAGTATGCAAAAACTAAAAATTCAACGAAATTCGAGGAACAAAAAAAGTGGCCGGAATTGCAAGCTGGCCGGAATTTGGCACACTTACCCTAGGTTTATATTTCCGTACAAAATATCAATTTGTATGAGGATTATTTAAATTTTCTTTAAACGCAAATCCCAAATACATACAGAAGGTTAAATCCTAAAATCCCAAATCTGTTTCCATTCCGTCTCCATCCCTGTAGTCTCGACCGAATTTTTAAGGTGAGCTGAGTGATTTTTTGTAGTGATACCTTTCTATGTGTTTTTTTTTCTTTCTTTAAATAAAAAAAGGTACATGCCACCGGTCACGCCCTCAACGTGGAAAAACATAAAATTGGCAGATAGCTTCCCACCAGTTTGCCCTCAGAAGGTACCTATGCCACCAAATGGTGCCCTCGCCCTTCTCGACGAGCCCCGCGAGCGACTGGCGCAGCTTCGTCGATTTCATCCCTTGCTGGCCAATCAATCCGAAGACTGTCTATACCTCAACCTCTATGTGCCGAAAAACGGTGAGTGTTTGCTTTGGAATTAGACTCTACCCCACACTTCCCCATCTGCAACAGGAACCCATCATCCGTTCAATCACCATCTGACCTTTCCCATCACTCATACCGCCCATCGCATAACCCTCGGCTACCCACCCTCCCCCACCATTTTCCGCCTCTCTAGTTTGTCTGTAATGCCAAAATTATTGCAATTTAAATATCTCTCTCTCTTTTGATTTGGTCTTGTGAACTCGCGAAACTGAGGGTGAATTGCAAACGAATTGAATTTTCATATTGCGTCATGAGGAAATCCAAACAAAAATCTCCAGCAGGAGGAAATTATTAATTTTTCCCTTACTCCAAAAAATTCAGGGAAACACCCGGTTTTTGATTCCCTTTCATATGGAAAATTCGATAGGATGCTGGTAAAATTTTTAGTAGACCACCTAAAAGAGTTGAAGGAGATTTGACGGGGTTACTTTTGGGGTTGTTCAAGCAACAGATTGTTGTTTGAAGAGGATTTTAAAATTTAACAAGAAAATTTTCTATTGCAATTTTAAGTAGAAAGTTGCAAGAATAACTCTGTTATTAGGTTGTAGAATTAATGTTTGATGCCAGCATATCTGGGAGAATATGCTGGACTATCCTCAAACAAGCTTCCAACAGAGTGCCTTTTGACCTAATTTGAGGGCTTTGCTAAAATTTTCTAATGGAATTGATAGGGTGGAATTTTAAGTAACATATATACCGTGATGGAATATGGCTCTAGAATTTGATATGGAATATTCAGAGAAGTTCTGTGAGAATGTCCATCAACGGAAACTATACAATGGAATTTATGAACTGTATTCTAAATTTGTGGCTATGTAAAGAGATATTGTATGAGTTGAAAATCAAATTCTCTTTCAAACTATATGATAGTAGACTTATATGAATTTCAGTAGTAACTTGATATTTTCATTTGGTCTCATTTTATTATCCGACCAAGAAATAATTTTAAAAGGCAACGTGAAGCTGTAAGACTAACTAAAATTTGCCTTCTGGATACAAGCTTTGTAATCAACTAATTTATATTGTAAGTGAATCAGGAAAGATTTAATAATTCTACAGGTAGCTAAAATCTATCATCATAATAAAATGCATAAAACTCTAGTCTTATTTTTAAGCTTTATGGGTGTTCCTTTTCATACTTAACGACTAAGTTTAATTCAAAAAAAGTTTAAAAGCCTAAAATTATCATTTTTAAAAATTGTGTAAGTAAGATAAAGTTTCAAAAAAGGGTGGAGTAATCACTTATCGCCACTTTTAGAAAAATGTGAAATTAATTTGATTATAACTTTTGGCCCCTTATAATAACATATCTCAAATTTGACACAAAGTTACTGAAATGTATTGATTCCAGATTCGTAAAAAGTAGTACTACAATTTAACACTACTGGACTACTTAAAAAACTGATTTTTTTTAATAATGCAAAAATAACCACTTCGCCGCCACTTTTCACCACTTTTCGCCAGTTCTGTAACCACTTCTCGCCACCCACATGAAAAACTTCAAACTCGATTATTTTGGGCAATATTATGCAAAGAATGCATTCAGTAATTCTTTTTCCTCATGATCACCCTATTATTACTCACTTTAAATGATTTTTCTGCGCTTGTATTTGAGAAATTAAGCTATTGGACTATTGCAGAAAGTAAACAATGCATATTTGACAACTGAGAATCTACGTAGTGAAGTTAGCATAGCCTTTTGAAAAGAGATGGCGACAAATGGTAAAATCATTCAAAAATATTACTTCTTTTCGCCATACCTCGTTTTTATATAAAAATAATATTAAATGAAATATTAATTAACTGAATACAAATTTTATGTACACGATAAAAAATTTCGGAAGGTATTTGATCCAAAATTAGCTCGTCTAAAGACACCCAAATTTTTGGGACAAATTTATATCTATTTTGGACAAATTTGTATGTATTTGGAATTAAAATGTTTTCTTCAGATACAATTTTGTTTCAAAAATATTTGTTCCAAAGTAAATTTATTCTAATATTTCGGTCAGTGGTAAAAAATTTTTACCGTGTATTCCATATGTGTAATTAAATATTCAATAGACAAATTATTTATCGAAAAATGTACATTTTGCTCCATGTGCATTTTGCCCCATGGGGCCTAGGAACCGTTTTAGTGAAAGGCAATATCTTTTTGGTTAGTAAAAATTCAAATTGGTCAGTAAAAAATTCAAATTGGTCAGTAATGGCTCCGGCACACCTTTTAGATCAGGAAAATTTCATGAAGTCGAAATTCGGATCACCTTCTTTCTCACATGTTTTGCATATGACTATCTCATTCTTTCGCATACCAAATTCGATTGAGCTAAATTGAATTTGGAGTGATGTTAAAAAGAAGAAGAAGAGTGCGAAAGAGTAGGATAGACATATGCAAAACATTTGAGAAAGAAGGGGATCCAAATTTCGACTTTATGAAATTTTCCTGATCTAAAAGGTGTGCCGGAGCCATAAAAAATTAAATATGGTCAGTAAGAAATAAAATTTGGTCAGTAATAAATAAAATTTGGTCAGTAAAAAATCAAATTCGGTCGATGAAAAGTCAAATTTGGTCGGTAAAAAGTCAAATTTGGTCAGTACATTTTTTTTAATCAGTAAAATGTGAAATTTAATCAGTGGAAAATTAAACATGATCAGTGAATAATAATTTAGTCTATAAAAAACTATAAGGAAATCAATAAAAGTTAAAACTTTGCATATCCGAGTAAAAAGTATTTCATATTTCATATTTCATATTTCATATTTCATATTTCACATTTCGTATTGCGGAAACTTCGTATTTTAGTACATTTCGTATTTTACCATTCCATATTTCATATTTCGTCTTTCTTAAATTTTGTACAAAAATTAAACACGTGCTACTGATAACTTTCCAAAACACAGAAAATTTCTCTTTGCCTCAACAGGTGCTACTGATATCTTCCCGAAGCACAAAAAATTGATTTTTTACTGACCAGGTTCGTTATTCTTTACTGACCATTTTTTATATTTTACCGATCAAATTTCATTTTTTACTGATCAATTTTGATATTTCACTGACCAAATTTGATTTTTTACTGACCAAATTTAACTTTTTACCGACCAAATTTGACTTTTCTCCGTTAGAATTTGATTTTTTACTGACCAAATTTCATTTTATACTGACTAAATTTTATTTTTTATTGACCAAATTTAACTTTTTATCACCCATGTTTGACTTTTCTCCGACCGAATTTGATTTTTTACTGACCAAATTTTATTTTATACTGACCAAATTTTATTTTATGCTGACCAAATTTTATTTTATACTGACCAAATTTTAATTTATACTGGCCAAATTTTATTTTTTTACTGACCAAATTTGATTTTTTACTGACCAAAATATAGGATCATAAAATTTGATTTTTTACTGACCAGATTCTTTATTTTTTACTGACTATATTTTATTTTTTACTGACTGTATTTTATTTTTTACTGACCGTATTTGATTTTTTACTGACCAAATTTAATTTTTTGCCGATATTTTAAAGTTTTTTACTGACCATATTTAATATTTTACTGTCCATATTTTATTTTTAACTGACCGCATTTGATTTTTTACTGACCAAATTTAATTTTTTACTGACCAAATTTTATTTTTTACTGATCAAATTTTATTTTTTACTGACCAAAAAGTCGCAGCCTTAGTGAAATAACAGATTTTATCCCATTCCTTTCAAAGAAATAAGAAAAAAATGCAATATTTGGAACAGTTTTTTCATTAACTGCCCTATTCTCCCCTAAACCTACTGCTGAGCATTGCACTATCATGATTTCTATGCAAGCAATATTAAGATTGGGACTCATGTATTAAATGAATGGTTAATGTTATAGTTAACACGTTTCTGGTGCTTTCAAAATGTTCCTTTACTGAAACATAAGCAAATTTATGTTGCTTATCACCAAATTTCCGAGATATTTCTCTTCCGGGTCACTTAGCAGACAGTATATTGGATCATTGTGATAACGATTGGCCATTAAATTCACTTCCCAAACGATATTTTTCTGCTTAATAGATACGGAAAATTTTGAATCGATAAATGAATCATAAATTGTCCAAATATCTATCATTGCTAAATAAACTTGTATTGAAATTAATTAAATGAAATAAAATTAAAAAAATATTTGTATAAAATTTAAACATTTAATATAATTTTTGTTACAATTCTTACTGCACCAAATGTTTTGTGTTTAAAACGTTTAAAGTGTGATACTATAGGCACAAGAAAATTGTCTCATGTGTAAACTTCACTAAGACTGAACTGAATTCAGACTTTTATTTGAACTTTGCAAGTTCTAAAGAAAAGAGCTTAGAGAAAAAGTACTCCTATTTCCTTTTTAACTTCATGGTAGAATTTTCTTCATAAGTAAAGATTATTTGGCGAGGAAATTACAATTTCCCAACCCCATTCATTATCTATCCTTTTTTCCTTTAAAATGTTGTACCAGACGAGAAAAAAACTTTAAGACATGTTTTGAATTCAAAAAGTACAACTTTTTTAAGATCTGGCAGAGTTGTTTTATTATAATAGTCTTTGTGATATTGGGTTTTATATGGTTTTGGGGAAAGAAAATGATATTGCTACCCATGAAAAGAAGAAAATGCACAAAGTTCTTCATAAGCACCAAAAAAAATTCTGTGATACTTTATTGAGGCTAATATTGATTGCACCAAAGACGATGAAATATAAACTATACCGCGAAATAAAGAGAAGTGTTTCCATTTTCATAAAAGCACAACAATTTCGCAAGGAAGTTTATGTGAAAGAATTGCTGTTACGATGATTATCCTCGACTTTATTGGTTTCTCTCTGATGCTCCTCGTGGTAGATTTATTGATTCTCAAATTAATGAGTCGGAGATCGTGATGAGAAACTGAAGCAAGAATCTTACAAACTTCCAGAGCTTTTGCTTAAAATACAAATGAAAAATCTGCAATATTTTTAGTTTAAGCACCCCAAAAAATTGCAGTTGGAAAGAATTCATTCTTTTTTTCTAGCATTGTAAAGCATTGTATCGCAAGAAACTCGTAAATTCACTAAATCGCATAGCATAAGAAGCAGAAGAAAGCGCAGTGGAAAATCATTTATCCTCAAATAATGGTGATAATAATGTGTACCAAGAGAATAACAATATACTTCCAATAACAAATGGTAGTCATTTGAATTTGTGTTTTGCTGGAAATTCTCTTTTCACATCATTTATAAAACATTTTAATTGACCAATTAGTTAGTGTGGCGGAAAAAAAGACGAAGATAAAGCTGAATATGATACAAATTGAGCTGCGAGGGTGTATCAATACGAAATAGTCAGCAAGAGTTGACGCAAAACAAAATCTTTCATTGTCTGAAGACTTTCTTTAGATGGGTATGGGTTGATTGAAGCCCTCTGTCTATCTAAAGACTGTACCGAAAATTAGAACTACGCCTTGATACTTTCATTTTGGTTTATTTAGAAAAAATAAAAATACCTTACGATTGCTACATTGGCACTTTATAAATTCATTCGTTAATTTTAAAGTTTAAATAGGAGTGTTTATGCACAACACCGCAGAGTGTTAAGGTAAAGCTATATTAAAGCTAGACTTTTACCGAATTGTCCTTCAAATTTAGAGTAATTCTTTGTATTTTATATTTTTAAGTCGTATTAAGTTCTGATGGTCAACTACCCGTGAAGAAGTCAATTTATTAACGGACGATACACTGAGAGAAAATAAAGCATCAGAGTAACACGAAATGAGTGTTATCACAATTAAAATTCAACGCTCAAATTAACTAACCCTCAGATGAGACTTGGAATTACGCTCGGGGCTTGTTTCAACCAGGGGGGTGACATTAGCTCTGAAAAATGCGACCGATTTTAGTGTAAATTTTTCCCTGTTTTCGTACACATTTCACGAGATATCTCCAAAACTACGTAGGTTGCCAATTTGGGGTTTTCAGTTGCCTATTCTATATTAAATTGGCTTTTATTTTGTATTGCAATTATTTGCTAATTCATTTTACACTGACAGAAAACAGCTAATAAATCCAAAAGTTTTTTCGGCCCAAAGTTTCATGCCCCTGGTTTCAACGCTCGTTGTCGTTATTTCGGTGCAAACACAAGTAGATTTTGATTCTCCAATAGTGTCTTGGATAAAAGGTAAATGAAACACTATTTACAAAAAAAAATCGTTGAAGTTTGAAGAATTCAAATTCAATTTCGAATTTTCATACTAAATTTTCGAATAAGATGGGGAAAATTTATCAAATATCACACTAAAAAGGTGGCAAAAGAGTTACTCAGTGATTATGGAGTGATTAAATACTGGGGCAAGAAGAGTAAATGTCGTTGTTCTGTTTTTTTTCTTCACAACAATGTGAAGACCATCACATTTTGACACTTGAGCACTTCGAAATTCGAACAGGATGTAACTTTCGCCACTTTGCGAAAGTATTAAGAAGTATGAAAGTCTCTTTTTTTGATCTTCAAATAGATTTTCGAATTTTTCAAGATCGACTTCTGTACGGAAAGAGTCTTTCCGTTAAATTAATGAGTTTTGTGGTTCAGAGAACTTGCTTAAGTCTCTGGCATGTTGTGTGATATATAGTTTGTGTCAAAAAGACCTAAACAGGGAAAAAATTGAAAGATTTGTTTCCGATATTGCATCCCAGTAAAAAAGTTTTTGACATGTCAGATGTTTCACTTAACAATAGTCGGTCGGCTAATATTCTTGGAAAAGCGTGTCTTGAATTTGATAAAAATTGACAAAATTTGCTAAGAAATTAGATAATAGGGGAGACTGGGGCACAAAGTCACAAATCGAAAATTTTAAAATCTAATATCTTCCAAGATAAATAAGATAGCGGCTTAAAATTTTTTCCATAGACAGCCTCCATAGGTCTTCTTCAATGTCGTAAATTTGTTAGAATTTGAACAAGGAATTTAGGAAATTAAAAATATCGAAATTTTTAGCCCTATTTTTGAAATATTTTCCGTTTAGAAGATATCAATTATTAGCTACTTATATTAAATTTGATTCACTGGTGAATATTTCCCAAATTATCTCGATATTCTTTGAATACGAATCCGCTATCTATTTTAGAATTTTACAAAGATCCTTTTCTCCAGAAATCCTTTTATTAAAAACGACCACTTGGGGTAAAAAGTAACAAAAGCTATGGAGAAAAAAGTAACAAAAACCGAAGCAATTTCTGATGTCCCACGGTGAAAAGAAACGTCAATGCTATGTGTCGCCGCTTGTTCTTTGCATTGGTCAAACGATTTTCAGTCTTTTGTGTGTTTTTTGTAAAATAGCTTAAAATGCGCTTTTCTCGCTCAAATAGAGAAAACGGTGTTTTACAAAGGTGTAGTAGAAGAATAAATTTCCTATGAAAATATGTAATCTAGGTATTTTACTTAAATTTACGGAATCCCGTAATAAAGCGAATCAAAATGTGATAGTAACTTATGCCTGATACTATTTGCCCCAGCAGTTTTTAAGAATAATCACAAAATTACCTTTTAGAAAACGGCTCGATAAATATATTTCTTTACAAAATAGAAGAAAATGGCTTTCACAGAGTTGTAGAGCGGTAAATTTCCTATAAAACTTGTTAATTAGGAATTTTGGAGGTGCTCATGTAGCTTGTAAAAAAATAAAATATCCGTTTTGTGACTTTTTGCCCCAGTATCCCCTAATAACAAATGAAAAGTATTTATTGCGAAAGAAACGTGTACGATGGTAGTGTCATTAAAATTATTAAGTTCAATTGACTTCTTTTTTTGAGAGTTCGAGAACGTCGATTCGGCAGACGAGCGTTGAACACTCATGAGTGTTTATGGAACACTCAATGAATAGTTATTTTGAGCGTTGACGTTAGTCTTATCGTAGAAATATAAGGCTTGTACCAACACTCAAATACCCGAGTGTGATGGGAGTTTGCCCAAGCCTTAGTGCGGTGTGCTACAACACTCATTTAAAAAAATGACTTTTATTTATTTATTTATTTATTTTATGATGAAATGATTTAACACTAAATGTAGCAAATATGTGTATTATCAAAGCTCATTTCGTGCGGAGTTTTCCCAACACTCATTTCCACACTTATTTATTGGAAGACTTTCTCTCAGTGTATTTAAAAATAGGTGAAAAAATCCCAATTTCAAAGGTACCCCACTTTCAAAGGTACCCCATTTCTCCTATATGGTCTCGGCGACTGATTCTAAGGTGGAAGAGTGGTACGTTTGAAAGTGGGGCACCTTTGAAAGTATTGCACCTTTGAAATTGAGATTTTTCACCTATGTATAAATAAAATTGAGCCTTATCGTGATATAATTTAGCTACAGAAACAGAATGAGAAGCTAAATTATATCACGATAAAGCTCAATTTTATTAAAAAAAAAAAAGTAGGTGAAAAATTCCTAATTTCAAAGGCACCCCATTTTTAAACTAATTTTCCCCTAGGGGGAAGTGGGGCACCTTTAAAAGTGGGGCACCTTTGAAATTGGGATTTTTTACCTATTTTTAAATAAAATTGAGCCCTATCGTGATATAATTTAGCTTCTCAATCTATTTATGCAGCTAAATTATATAACGATAAGGCTCAATTTTATTTAAAAATATGTGGAAAATCCCAATTTCAAAGGTGCCCCGCTTTCAAAAGTGCCCCACTTCCCCCTACTAACTAAATTTCTTGTTTTAATAATTTCCGACGCAGTCTCTATTGTTTTTTTTTCTGCTGATGAAATTGAGATGATGATCTAGCGATGATAAAACATAAATTATGTATCAGTGTCTCGTGGAATGAGAAATGTCCCCATTGGACATTGATGATAAACAGAAATTTGATATGCAAGCTTTTAATTATTTACACAAGCTTCTTTCACGCTCACGGACAGAAAGAGAGCTTTAGATGTGGGCGATGGTTATAAAAATTGCCCTGATTTCTTCAAGTGCCTCTCTGCGGGCGTGTTTCTTCTTCATCAATTGAATTACACTCCCTCGCATACGCAAAAAAAAAACATCTATGCTAATTTTCACTTTAATACTCATAAATCATGCAATAAGCAAGACTAAGAGAACATCCCAGAAATATCTCGATGCTCGTAAATAATGAACAAATTTTCATTCTCAACCATGAATCATACAAAAGGGTATGAGGATTTGTGCAAAAAAAAAATAACGGGAAAGTCTGTGTTAGTGTCGTTTGGGGGTTGGGGATAGGGATTGAGAATTGGAAGAAATGAGCTTCACACCACTTTGTCTAATGATTCAATAAATTGAGAAGATTTTTGCCCTCGAGTGAGGTGATGATGGTTGAGGAAACAACTCAACGGGGTTCCCACTAAAAGCTCTCTCTAACAATCCCAGTTCTTTTTCACTTGTGCAACTTCACATTGGAGCTCTGGACTAAAGAGGTGGTTAATTTCTCAGAAAGAAGTAGTTTAAATTGAATTTTTGGGTGCCCCTTCAACAAAAATTCAAGCGAACGGAAAAGTTGGCAGAAAATACAAAAGTTTCAAAACTAAAAAAGTTAACACGTAAATGAAATTTGGCCAAATTCAATATAAAAGATATGTTTTACGGACTACAAATCTTGGATATCTTTAGATTCAATCTTTCAGAAAGGAAAACGTGATGAACATCACAAGATGGAAAGTTAAATTTCTGCAACACTTACTGTATTAGAGCAATTAGAATGACTGAAACCTTGAAAATGGACCAAAAACTATCAAAAACACGTGATTTTACAATATTCAATTTACCTCATGTGTTTTAGATTTGACCAGAAAATTACCGCATCAGATAATAAAGCCAAAATTTTCTGATTTTGTGTGCTGAAATCAATCTAAATGTGTCAAAATTAAATGAGCTATGTTAAAATCTTATTGAGTTTTGTTTTTTAAAAGCTGTAGGGTAAGTGTGCCAAATTTCGGCATAGTCGCATGCAAGCGCCAAAGTATCAAGTTTGAAATGTAATATATTTAATAAAAATTGATTTTTTCATTCCTTCTACTTAAGGAGTGTTGCTTAGAATCTTGTAGAAAGTTTATCGTCTTTATTTACTTTAAAAAAATCTTAATACATTTTAAAATAAATAAAAATGTAGACATAGCTTTGGTGCCCTATTTCGGCCACCTTCATTTTCATAGTTCCTTGCCCTTCGGGAATTCTTCCAATGTCTTTTTCACGTTATTTCGTTTGTCAAAGCTACATTTTTTGCTATTCTTTTGCATTGTATAATCTCTAGAGTATGCAAAAATTAAAAATTCATGGAAATTCGAGGAACAAACAAGTGGCCGGAATTGCAAGCTGGCCGAAATTTAGTACACTTACTCTAGCTGCTCATACGATTGCACCGGCCCTTGCTGGAAGCAATGGGAAATTTTCTATATCTTGGGAAATTATTTTACACAATATCCTCCATATAATTTCGTCCCTTACAGGATTTTGAACATTATTGGTGATTTTGGCCGTTTCGGGATTCTGGCTTTCGGGATTTTGGTCGTTTCGGGATTTTGATTTTTGGGATTTTGGTTTTCGGGATTTTGGTCGTTTCGGGTTTTTGGCTTTCGGGATTTAGGATGCCTCCGATTAAAATGTAATTTTCACATTGAAATGTTAAGGCCAGTAATAAGCCCAGAAAAGCTTACGGTAATTCGATTGTGAATTGAGTTATCGGGATTAGTTTGCTCGATGAGATCCCTTGCCAAAGGTGTAGCGATAGACGATATTTAACCCACTAACAGTATTTTCTTTAATATGTAAAAAACCATCCGTTCTTCGATATCTCTTTTCGTTTAGGCGCCAGGTGAGAACAGATAAAGTCCGCCTGGAGACGGTCATTTCTGTTTAAGGCATCAAAAGACTGAAACATTTTTATTGAAAAATAGTGTTACAAATAGATAAAATAAACAAATTTTTAACGTTTTTTATGGATGAATGTTCTATAATATATTATTATCGCAGTAAATGCGATTTATAGAAGATCCGTCTGGAGACGGTCTTACCTGATAGAGGGTTAAAACATTTAAAAAAAAAGATATATAAAATTAAAAATATTTCAAAAACACTAAGATTTAGTTCCTTTCAAAGGCATTTCCACACACCCAAAAAAAAGCGCTTTTACGGTTTTTCAAAGACATTTTTTGAATCTTATGACAAACTTTTCTTTTTCATTTGACAATACATTTTTTTTCAAAGTGGAATGATATTTTGTTACTGACCAACCTTTTGAGCCAATGCTGAATTTACATGGCTTTTAACCTGCAATAAAAAAATGGCAAAAATTCCTGCGTAAATCACCAATTAAATGAAAACGGTAGAAATTAATTAAATTACCAATAAATTTCCCATTGAGTTTTAATCTCACGAAAACTGCATGAGCATTATTTTGAGTACTTTTCCCTGGTATGATGTTTCAACGTGTCTCAAATCATCTCCCAATCAATATTAATTGATTGGATGTTTGTGGAATTTTTAATGAAATTTTAATGGAATTTTTAATGAAAGTATTCTCACTCCATCACCCATTGATGCTAAAATGAGAATTAACAATAAAATCCATTTCACCAAATTTTCAGCAGATTTTGAAGGAGAGTGAGTTTTGTCGTAAAATATAATATTTGCAAGACAATTTTGAACCCATCAACATGCCATTTGGTATCAACCTTCACCCTGGCAGATAGACAAATTCTCTTACATTATTTCTATCATTTGTCGAAGTTATAATTTCCATCGTCAAATTGAGATGGTGACGAAATCAATTTTTCAATATTCTTTCTCAATGGGAAATTGATTGGCTCGTGAACGTCTTTATGGGGTTTGAGGAAGGACTTTTCTCTTTTTTCACAGTCCCTTAGACATTTGTACCATTGAATAATAATACCTACGAATCAAGTTGAAATATTCAATTTAATTATACGCCTTTTTTCGGAAATACCAGAAAGCGTAGGGGGAAGTGGGGCACCTTTTAAAGTGGGGCACATTTGAAATTGGCATTTTTCACCTATTTTTAATTAAAATTGAGCCTTACCGTGATACAATTTAGCTGCAGAAACAGAATGAAAAGCCAAATTATCTTATGATATGACTCAGTTCCGTTTAAACATAGGAGAAAAATTTCAATTTTAAAGGTGCCCCACTTTCAAAGGTGCCCGACTTCCCCCTATGTCAGTTGGATTAAACGGTTGTCACCAAAGAGGTCCTCAGTATGACTTTTGAAGACCTAAGTCAGTACATCAGACTTAGATTAGATTTAATTACAGTGGGGGCGATTCACTACTGATCAAGACCGATACATGCGCGTTGTAAATTTCAAAATCTTTTAAAAAACAATCCAAGTTTAACCATATTTGTTGGAAAATAGTTCCTCCAATGTCGTTAAACTTTGCTAATCGAAAATTCGATATCGAAATAGTTTTTGAACATAGGTATCGAAGGACGAAATATTCGCCTTGGGTACCTCTAAAACGGGTCCCGGTCAAAATCCCGAAAGCCAAAATCCCGAAAGCCAAAATCCCGAACGCCAAAATCCCGAAAGCCAAAATCCCGAATTGACTAAAATCCCGGAAGCCAAAATCCCGAATTCTTAAAAATGACATAGCTACTAACACAATTGCACTTGCTCTTGCTGGTGGCAAAGGGAAATGTTCTATGTCTTGGGAAATTATTCTAAAGATTTTCCTCCATTAATGTCATCCCTTTCAGGATTATGAACATTCGGGATTTTCGCTTTCGGTATTTTAGCTTTCGGGATATTGATCTTTTCGGGATTTTGGCGTTCGAGATTTTGGCTTTCGGGATATTGTCTGCCACCGCTCTAAACATATTCGAAAATGAATTTAAAAAAATCGTAGGAGACGTTTTCGAAAAAAGACCAGAAAACATGGTTTTGGATTTGAAGGAAGGGGGTTGAGGGGAAAATAAAAAAAGACTCGTCGGAGGGGTTGTCGAATACCACAACTCAATATCCCTTACCGTTTTAGCCCCAGGACCGTGACAAGTTGAAAAAAAGACGATTTATAACACCTCTCTCTTCAAGTTTCCAGCAGTACTTAGGAGCCATTTTCAAAATACGCCTAAAATCACGATTTTCGAAGGGAAGGATGAAAATGGGGAAGAGAGGATAAAAGTGACTAGAGAAAGTGTTCACTTATGGGGGTCACCCATGATCGAAAGTCGATATCTCTTACCGTTTGAACTCCAGCCTTATGGCAAATTGAAAAAAAGTGTTATATGAGTAGAGGAGACTGAGAAAAAAAGTCACAAAACGGATATTTTATTTTTTTACAAGCTACTCGAGCGTTTCAAAAATTTCTAATTAGCGCAGTTTGATAGGAAATTTACCGCTCTACAACTTTGTGAAAGTAATTTTCCTCTATTTTGTAAGGAAATACGTTTATCGAGACGATTTTTAAAAGGTAATTTTGTGACTATTCTAAAAAATGCTAGGGCAAATAGTACCAGACATTAGGTATTATCATATTTTGATTCGCTTCATTACGGGATTCCGTAAATTAAAAAAAATACCGAGAGGACATATTTTCATAGAAAATTTATTCATGTAGACCTTTGTAAAACACCGTTTTCTCTGCGAGAAAAGTGAGAAAACGAGGAAAGCGCTTTTCAAAGACGAGACATGATAATGACGTTTCTTTTCACCGTGAGACATCAGAAATTGCTTGGGTTTTTGTTACTTTTTGACCCATACCTTTTGTTACTTTTTACCCTAAGTGGTAATTTTTAATTAAAGGATTTCTGGAGAAAAGAACTTTTGTAAAATTCTAAAATAGATAGCGGATTCGTATTCAAAAAATCCAAATTATCTAGAAAATATTCACCAGTGCATCAATTTTGGAAAATAAGTAGGTACCCAAGAAGCATTTTTATCTTAATATAGTTTTGTAGAATTCCTTAAGTAAGGCATTATAGAACCAAAAATCTTTTTAAATGCTTATAACGCTCTTGATTCCATCACTGAGATTACTATAAGTAAAGTGGCACACTCTTAAGGATCTTAAGAGATTCTATAGGAATTAAAACAGAAAATTCTTACTTTAAGTCTTGTAAAAGTGCACTAAAACACTTGTCCAAAACTTGGTTCTATGAGGCAACTATTTTGCTTCTTGGGTAATAATTGTTATCTTCTGCAAGGAAAATATTTCAAAAATAGGGCTAAAAATTTCGATATTTTTTATTTTCTAAATTCCTTGTACGAATTCTAAGAAACTTACGACATTGAAGAAGGTCTATGGAGGCTATCTATGGAAAAAAATTTGAGCCGCTATCTTTTTTACCTTGGAAGATATTGAATTTTGAATTTTTCGATGTGTGACTTTTTGCCCCAGTCTTCCCTATTCTGTCTTTGAGTTCGAGTAGTAGAAATATATTGAAAATATACATGGGCATTGCATAATTTATGTATTTTACTTTGAATTTAGATGTTTTAATTTAAATCAATCAATAACATCTCTACTTAGTAGTCTACAAGTTTACATATTTTAATTAGCATAAATTAATTTTCACTTTCTAGAAAACTCATTATCATATATTGTCCTTTCATTTGCAATTCTGACAATCAGTTGATTGATTAAGACTTGATTGAGTATAGTATGTGTTGATATCCCTAATTAACGCTTTTGGATGCTGCATAAGAAGATTTCTTGGAATCGACCTCAATTCCGTAGTGCATTGCAGTGTATTAAATTGATCAATTGCAAGCACTGCGGGAGTGAAGTTGATGGTGAGAAGAACAACGTCTTTTTTTGTGTCAAGCTGAATGAAAATAAATTCAAATTGGGGAGTGAAAATTATTGGGAATGGAAGCTAATTATTTCCTGATTTAACTTCCAAAGGGGCTGCAATTACCCATTCTCTTGACGAGAAGCCAAGGGAAAAATTCAAAACGCTTCAGCCAAAAAAAGGGGGAGACTCAAGTATAATTTTATTAAGATCAAATTGAGACTTGAAAAACAGTCAATGTGTTTAGAGGCTCAGTAACATAAATTTCGGAAATGAACATCCCAACTCCTCCGTCTCTCGATAGGGTGGAAAAATTTGAATATTTGTGAATTTTTTCTCAAAACGAAAATTTATTACATCTCTCAGCCCTGGTGATATTAATACGCTCCGTTTTTGTAGGCTGGTTTACCTCCAGCTACAAAAAAAAAACCAGCGATGACAAGATAGAAATGAAAAGAAATTCTATAAAATTTGCATACAGAAATTTTTTTCCATCCCCATGTAGGAGCACTTTTCAATGAAATTCCCTTACCACAAATTTTTTTTTTATTATTTTATCTTTCCTAAGAAAAAAAAGAAAGAAAAATGAGGTGCACAGTGACGAAGCTGAGAATTGTGTCCTAAAGGGAGGCTCACAGCTGAGGTGATCCTGTATTGATTTTTTTCTTCCCTCCAAAAAGCTTCCCCTTTTGAGTCACATACAAACTTCCAATTGTGGAGAAAATTTCATCAACAACTTTTCATGAAAAAAACCTGACGACTTTCCCATTTGAATTCAGTTACTTATGTACCACAGGAATTTTCCTCAACCATGTTCTGTTCAAATATTTGTGTTAAAGTTTTAATACATGAAAAGAAACGAGTGAGAATATGAGTTGATGCAAATGCGGCTAAGCAAGTGAATTTTCAATTAGCTATGAAACTTTAATTCAAAAAATTTACATGAAAAAATATTAGCAAAGAGAAAATTATGTGGGAACTCAAATTAATGCTATCGAGATGCCAATTTGCAAGTTACGGACTTTCCTATAAAGTTGATTTAAAAACAAATTATGTTTGCTTGCATTTTTTATTAATGAAGTCCCTACGCGATGGAGATTTGTCTTGAATTTTAATTAAATTTTTTAATTGAAATATATTCAAAATTCATTTGCATTATATGTTGCATAAAGTGCTTTCATATTAACCATTTTTGCCACAATAATTAATGTAACATGTTTTTTTTTTGTTTTATCACACAATTTACTGGCTTTAGAATTATTTTCTTTTGTAATTATATAGCACTGAATTATTGTCATTATTTGAAAACGACCATTGCGGATGTGTCACTAAATCTTTATTTTAATATAATAATTTTGAAATTATTTTTTTCCAAGTTTTATTTAATATGAAGCACTAGGGTAAATTAAGCTAATTCAAAACCTGCTCCAAATGGAAATTTTTCGCTACTCCAAGTGGAAACGTCACTGTTTTCATGATAAATACAGTACTAAATTACTATATTTATATATTTTTAATACCACAGTTTCATTATTTAGTTAATTTTACTCCAAATAAAGCGAAAATCCATTCATATTCACAAATTATAATTTGTTAATTTCTCAGAAAAATTAAAAGTGTACCTTTTCATTATTGAATTTTTCATCGATCGACCATGTTTTCCAATGAAAAACACAATGAAGTGACTGTTGTTTATTCGTTTTGTTTAACATTTATGTCATATTTCTGGCTGATTTCACTTAAATTAAGTGCTAATCTCTATTGCTAACCTGCTGTTTCAGGACAAAATTGTCCTTCCGGTGAGCTTCGGTAAGGGTGGTTTAATCCAAAATTAAAATACTCAAGTTTCCAGAGCTTTCGACACTATATCGTGTCTTCTTCAGTGGTTTTTGGTTAGTCCATTATCTTGGATATTGTCACTATTTTTGTCTATATTTACACTGATCAGATTGGAAACAACAGTTGGGAGCTATTAATGAAGAAATCACAAAAAATATCACTAACAATTTTTCTGTCTTTTTTCTCTTCGAAACGGCTTGGTACTACTTTATTGCTAACGGTACGTGAAGTTTTCAAAAGAAATAAATACCTATTTCGTGAACAAAAAGGGGGGAAATATGATTTTTTGGAGAGATTTTCTTATTTTTTATATGGGAAAGGGCAAAAGACCAGGAATAAGAACAAATCCTGCACTCAGGAGCAACTCAACAAGGTTTTGGAAGCCTTCCGCCGCGGTTTAACTTACACTGTTTGTCTCCAATTAGAAACTTTCCCTTGTCTCCATTTGGATTAATATGTTTCTCCAATAGAAGCATTTTACGCTCGCGTATTTTTTCTTGTATTTAAGAAGTTTTCAAATTATATCTAAAGAATTTTCACTAAACAGTAACATTCTAGAAGACTCAAGGAGCAAATTTATGTAATTCTCTTCAGAAAAAATATGAACTTAATGTGTTGAATCACCCAGACTGGGTGAGGAACAATGCGGTTTCAGACCTGGTAGAAGCACCACGGATCAGCTTTTTACCCTGAGGATGATTGTCGAAAAGGCTTGGGAGTATGCAATTCCACTCTATGCTTGTTTCATAGATTTGGAAAAAGCATATGACCGAGTACCGAGAGAACAACTTTGGGATGTACTGCACGAGTACGGACTGGATGAAGAATTGGTAGGAGCCATTCAGTCATTGTACAGAGACTGTAGTAGCTGTGTTCGTGTAAACGGATCCAAATCGGAAGGTTTTCAAGTGAGTGTTGGACTGCGCCAAGGGTGTGTTCTATCACCATTGTTGTTCATAATATACATGGACAAGATTATGGAACGCAGTCGGGGGCGGAATGCGATTCGTATCGGGGATTTCAGGGTGAGCCATCTCCTCTATGCAGATGATTTGGTTCTTTTTGGATCTTCCGAAGAAGAGCTTCAGCGCACACTTGACCGATTTGTAAATGTTTGTGCCGAAACAGGTATGAAGGTGAACGTGGGTAAGTCGGAAGTAATGGTGATTTCCCGACAATCTGTGAAATGCACTCTACATGTTAGTGGAGACTCATTGACACAGGTGGAGAAGTTCAAGTATCTCGGGGTGTTATTCACGAGTGATGGTAGGATGGAGGCAGAACTCTCGTCGCGAATCGGTCAGGCTTCTGCAGTAATGAGGGAGCTTGGCAGAAGCGTGTTGAGGAAGGTCGAGCTTAGTCGATCGGCTAAATTATCGGTTTTCAAAGCTGTGTTCATTCCTATTTTCACCTATGGTCATGAGATTTGGGTAATGACCGAAAGGGTAAGATCGCGAGTACAAGCTGCCGAGATGAGGTACCTTCGAGCGGTAAAGGGAATCACTCGTAGAGATCGAGTGAGGAATGTGGCCGTTCGTGAGGAACTAAGAATCGAGGAGCTGCTTCTTCGGGTTGAGAGATCACAACTTCGATGGTATGGACATGTTCAACGCATGAATGAAGAAAGATTCCCCAGAAAAGCTATGCAAGCCATTGTGAGGAGACCTCGGCCTCGAGGCAGACCTAGGACAAGGTGGCTGAATCAAATTCAGAATCTTGCCTTGGAACGCCTCGGGATCGAACCCGAACATCTTCCTGAAGTGGCGGAGGACCGACAGGCGTGGGCTGCTAGATTGGATGTCATGGGCCCGCGACCCCAATAGGGATAAGCGGTTGAAAATGAATGAATGAAAGTGTTGAATCTTCTGTCAAAGTTAAAGCGTCTGGAAATGGTTTTGAATTAGGACATTTACCCTAGTTATTTTTACTATCTCAATGCCTTATTGGAAATTTCCTTAAAGATACCTTGCATTTTCTTTCGTAAATTATTTTGCGATGCAATTTTCTAGTTGTTCTCTAAAACTTCTATAAATAAACCACAGAATTAATATCAATAATTAAGAAAATACCTCTAAAAGGTGTCTGTGAATCTTCATTTATTAATACTAAAAGGATGTTCTGCTATATAAGTATATGGAAAAGTTGTTAGATCGGCGTCCATTTTGAACTTGTTACTAACTTGTCGAAAGAATGTTTTTCCATATAAAATGTAAGAAAAAATGTTGTCAGATTGGTAAAAAATATCCATATTGACAAAATTTTAACAAGATCAATTAGTCCGCTCAACAAACATTTTCGTATATACAGGGTGAGTCAATTGCACTGCAACTTTTGAAAGAGCTTTATTTTTTTTTTAATTTGAAAATGAAATTTATTGACATAAACGTGAAAATGTTACAAAATAGTCAACATTTGAGAATTTATTTAAAATTTTGAATAAACTCACCTTTGGAATGGATAATAGCCCTGTGTTAATTAATGAACCCAAGCCTGGAAAAGCAGATTATAGTGAAGTTAAATCATATAGACCTATAAGTCTCACCTCCTTTCTGCTTAAAACCTTAGAAAGGATCTGTGAGAGATTTCTTAAGGAAAACATTTTAAAAACTAATCCACTACATCCTAGTCAACACGCGTACAGATCGGGCAGATCCGTAGAAATCGCGTTACATAGTGTAGTGGGTAGAATTGAAAAGGCCTTGTCCTATGGTGAACTATCATTAGGAGCATTCTTAGATATTGAGGGTGCTTTTGACAGAGTAGGCCATGATATTATAAATAAAGCAGCTGAAAGAAAGGGTATACCCGAAACAGTTAGAAGATGGTTATCTGCTCTTCTAACTAACAGGAAAATAAGCGTTACAGTTGGAGATCAAACGGTTAATGCCTCTATTCATAGAGGCTGTCCACAGGGAGGGGTATTATCACCCCTTTTGTGGAGCTTAGCCGTTGAAGATCTCCTTGAAACGCTTAATGATAATTATTTTTTCACAGTTGGATACGCTGATGATATCACAATTGTTTTGTGCGGTATCGATTACGAAACAATTTGTGGTAGAATGCAAGCGGCGTTCCGACATGTTGAAGAATGGTGTCAAGGCACTGGTTTAAGTGTCAACCCAAAGAAAACCAATTTAGTACTTTTCACGCGTAAAAGGAAAGTTAAAATAACTAAAAAACCTATCTTATTTAATAATGAAATCGATCTCAAGGATGAAGTCAAGTATTTAGGTTTGATTCTTGACAAAAAGCTTATTTGGAATAAACATTTGGACGAAAAAATTGATAAGGCATTTCGCAGTTTTTGGCAGTGCAGATCAATTATAGGAAAAACCTGGGGTCTATCACCAAGAATGGTATATTTTATATATACCGTGATGATCAGGCCTATTGTGACGTATGGAGCTGTAATTTGGTGGCCTAGGGTAAATTTGCAATGCGTCAAGGATACTCTAACCAGATTTCAGAGACATATTTGCATCGCAATCACGGGTGCTATAAGATCGACTCCAACAGCTGCTTTAGAGATACTATTAGGTTTACCGCCTCTTCCACTTTTCATTGAAATGGAAGCTGCAAAGGGGGCTTTAAGATTACGCGATCTCGATTTGTGGACACTGAAAGGCAGTGTTGTAGGGCACTGTTTGGCCTTGAAAGAGATATCTAACAAATATCCTTTTTTAGAAATGCCTAGTGACTCTACATCACCAGAGTGTTTCGCTGAGATCCCAAACTGTACTTTACTTTTAAATACAGAAAATTCCTTTCTCTTTAATGCACTGTCATCAGTAGCAGGTGAAGATGACATTAAAATCTTCACTGACGGGTCAGTGCAAGGGGAGAGAGCTGGAGGAGGTTTATTTCGATTAGATACAGGTGATGAATTTTATTTTTCTATGGGAAGGTTCACAACAGTTTTCTTGGCAGAAGTCGGAGCTATTCTGATTGCAACGAATATGTTAATGAACGAAAATCCCACAGGAAAAAATATTTATTTTATCTCTGATAGCAAAAAGGCACTTTCTTCGCCATATCAGGGTATTATAACATCTAAAATTGTTAAAGAGATCAGGACTAATCTTTGTAGATTAGCAGAGAATAATAATATTATTCTTCTGTGGTGTCCTGGCCATAACGATATTATAGGAAATGAAATAGCAGATAAACTCGCGAAGATTGGTGTATATCAGGACTTTATAGGCCCTGAACCAGTCTTGGGAGTTGAGAAAGAATTACGGAAAGATTACTTCCAATATATTACAGGAATAGAGCATACAGCACTTTGGAATAAGGTAAAAGGCTGTAGTTTCGCGAAATCCGTAATAGATGGATTAGATTTAAATAGATCTCAACTCTTGTTAAATCTTAACAGGGGGAACTTGAGGGTTATTATAGGAATTTACACAGGACACTGGCTAAATTCACATCTTGCAAAGTTGGGTGTAGACGTTACCTCAGCTTGCAGGGGCTGTGGAGAGAGTCTGGAAACAGTAGAACACATTTTATGTTATTGTTCCAAATTCTCAAGCCAGAGAATTCAGATCTTTAAGAAAGAAGTGCTGACACTGGGGGATATCAAAAGAGCGGCAGCTCAGGATATTCTGCAGTTCAGCCAGGTTTTAAAAGAATTGGAGTAAGGTTTGTTGGGTAGACATAAGGGGCTCAAATAGAGCCTAGGTGTCTGCAGCCCACAGATCGTACCATGCTCCCTATACAATCTATCTATCTAATTAATGAACGCATCGCACGCTGCCCGAAAATGAGACTCCGCCATGTGAGCCCATTCACGATTTGGATAAATTTTTCTTATCAGAGAAGCTGATCTTCGGCGATTGGCTTCTAATGGCCAAGCGAAGCAACTCATTCACCCAATAGAGCATGAGTTTTTCTTGAACATCGATAAAATCTAATGCGTTTTGGAATTTTAGGGGCTTCATATAGAAGTCCTTTTCAGATATTTATCTCATGGTTATTTGCGATATGTGCGTCTCAAGGACCCTTTATCTACAGCTATGACGCGGATTTCGTTCAATTCGCTTCTTCGCCTTAAGGACGATGGTTGACAATGCCCTCAATTCTGAGATCAAGATCAAGATCAAAATTTCAAGCTGTCAAATATTTCCAAAATCAAGATTTCGTATTCTGACGCGAAGTATTTATGGAACTTAAAATGTCTTAGCTAAGAACCAAGATTTCAAGATTTTCCACACTTAACGAAACACCACTTCTGACAAATATCTTAATTTCTTTGCCGAATTTGTAAATAATAATATGACAGGCCATAATTGGGAATAAAAGAAGTGCAAACAAAACTTAAAACCCAGAAGATAAACCCAGAAATGCTTATACAAAATATGATTCTTTTGCAGGTATTCTCAGGGTGTTGTACTTCGATATTTATACATTTAGAAATACTTACTATTTCGATTAAATTGCAAGATCAAACACAATATTCTTCAGACTAATTCTCTTTTTGAATCATCTTTTATAAAAATATTCCTCATCAAAAACAATTTCCGCATGAAACTCTTCAAATTGTTAGTAACTTGAAAATTCCAAGCACCTCCGAGAGGTTCTTGGAATTATTTCAAGAAAACAAGAAATTTGTCGTCTTCAAATCTTGAAATATTGGTTTCAGAATTGCAAAGCTTGATATCCACACGGTTTTTGTCTTGGATCTTGGATTTCAAGATTCCAAGACATTTGTCAGATTTGACATCTTGATCTTGATTTTTTGAATTCAGAATTCCAAAATCTTGAAATTTTCTTGATCTTGATCTTGGTCTTAGAATTGAGGCCAATACTGCAATTTTTTTTTTGGCATCGACCATAGAGTTTTATAATGGCAGTATCCCTGTATCGAGTAATGTTACAAAATTCAAAAGATTTAATCCCATTTTAATCCCCAGGTTTTCAAGGGACCTAAAGGTAAACCAGTGGAACCAACCCTCTGGCAAGGTGCCTGAAATTTGAAGTCACTTTCTCATACTTTGATTTAAATTTATATGGGAATTTTTTTGCACTCGCTACCGTTTTGCTAAATATTTAAAAAGTGAGAAGTTTTTCCATATTATAAGACACCTTTCCGTATGGAGGAATAATTATACAAAATTTTTGTTTAAATAAATTTTTTCCTCGAAGCACTGTGAGCTGAGTCCGAGATCAATTTAGGAATTGGCTTCAAATAGCTCCATTTAAAAAGGCCAACTTGCCAGGCGCTTGTTTGGAACCTTTCCGGTCACATATAGAGCAATCGCGCCATCATCTTTCAGTCCCATTCCGGATTAAAAAAAAGTTCACAAAAAAATTTCATAATGTTGTAGAAATTTTTTACCTAACAGCGAAATAAAACTAGGCTGGTGGATTCCCTTCCCTGTTCGCGGGAAATTCATATTTCCCGCCTCTCGCTCCAAGCAAGACCTTTTACTGGCTGTAGGGTAGAAACACCAATTCGCGCCAGAGTGTCCAACTTTCCAAAATAAATGACCAGCAAAGTTATTTGTGTTTTTACTGCTGCTCTGCTACGTATAAAGTCGAAATATAATAATTATTCGTTTTGGATTGACGGTTATAGTAGTTAGTTTTACATTGTTAATAAAAAACTGTTTCTTAAGTAGTTGAACGTTAAATTGTAGGACTATTATTTTCACGTATCTAGAGCCAATATATCTAGGTAGCTTTATGTCAAATTTGAATTATCTTGTAATAAGGGTTCAAAAGTTAATATGCATTCCTCTTTTTCCTAAACATGGCGATAAGTGGTTACTCCACCCTATCGTTCTGTTTCCCGCCGTGTAGGGGATTGACTAATAAGATACACTGTTGAACAGTCGGTAACATGGCCTGGAAGAGTTCGGATGGGGGCACAGAGCTGAATCTCTGCCGGGCAATTGGCCGCGATAAGCCTTGGTCTCCCTAAGGAATCTTTCAGGGCAAAAGCCCGGCTACAATAAATGCTTTTTAGCATGCTGTCCCGAACGGTTTCAAAGTTATAGCGATCTAAATGTAGTTGCAGTTGAATTGACTCACCCTGTAGGATTTCTAAATCTTCGAATTTTCACAACAATCCTCAAAATATAGCTTGTATCAGTTTGAACAGTAAAACTTTAATTTAGTTATTTTATGTGAATAGTCATTAAAGATCGTTGCGCTTCGCACATGTTTAACAATTATCATCAAATTTAATACCATATTGTATCAAATTAATAGAATGTGATGCTATAAAATTTATTTCTCTCTCTCTCTCTCCTATCTCTAAAATTTGTCTCTCCACTTGATATGACAAAAAGAAGCATTTTATTCAAATCATCAGACTGTGAAAGCTTTCAGGAAAACTTTCTTTAGCACACATTGCTTCAAGTATTTGTGAAGTTTGGTGGAAAGGGGGATGTTCTTCTCATCGGATTTTCTTGCTCGTCTCTTTGTGGCTCAGATATATAAAAGCAGATCTCTGAACACGTTCAATTTCACCCTCTCATTGACATCCTCACACACGACCTTCTCCCCCAAACGATAAACTCCCAGACTTTATTGAATTCAATGGAGCTCCAAATGCTTCTTCTTTTTCTGCCCCCTCGGCAGAAAGTTCAGTGCCAAAGTGTCTCTCTGAGATATTAGTTCTAGGGATCATAGGGGTGTAGAATTAAAAAACAATGGCCAAAAAAAGTCTTGTGCCAAATTCATATGTCCTATAAAAGCTCCAGCATGGTTCTACAGATGCAACAGACAGAGTAGAACTTTAAAGTGATACGTGAAAATTGTACCTTAATTCGTTGGGCAATGTATTTGACCACTTTATGGGGGTTTTTCCTGGGGAAAGGGTATTTATTCATCAGCTCTGGACATTTTGTGCTGGACAGGGATTTTCTCGGATATGCAGAAAATCCACAATCTTGTGCAAAATTCAGCTGCCACATGCTGGGATTTTTCCGTCCTATCTGCTTTGCCTGGTGGAAGCTTTCCAGTGTGGCCATTGTTGAGCTTTTAGCACAACGGACTATTTAAATTAAACCATTATTGTATTATGTAATCGCCACACTATACAATCAAATAAATCGGATCACTCTGAGAAATTTTAGGCAAAATTTGACCATTAAATTTTATCTACAAACAAAAGACAGGATTTCAGAAGGATTTTGGTACTATTATAGACCGCATAGTTTCTCTTCATTTACAAGATTCAAAATTTATAATTTTCAAAAATAGATTTTTGAGGTTAAATTAGGAAAAAAATATGGTTAGTAATATATTTTATTTTTGCTTAATAATCTTACCATAATCAGGGGCCTCTCGACATTTCATTTTTCCCTACGTTTTTACATAGAGGCACTGAAGACTATTGGCAAGTCCTTTCCTAAAGAGAATTGACTTATCAGTCTGACATATTTCGAAATCGTGTATTAAAAGCTATCTAAAAACACATATTTTATTATGCTCGCCGAAATAATACAAGAACTACGAGCAAATTTGTTAAAGGCGCAATGCAATATCTGCAAAAATTTTACAAGAAAAACTTAAAAATATCTTCACTTTTTATTACGCTTGATGGACCCCTGCCATAATTAACATGTTAATATATAACTTAATATTTTTAGCCCATATGGAAAATTGTCTTAAGTTAGCATTTATTATTCCTAATCTACTGAATAATTCGCTGCAAACTTGAAAAAGCAGCATGATCCTGGGATTTTCATTAAAAAAAGAGCTAGATTTTTAGGACAATCCGTCCTTCCGGTGAGCGTCATTTGTTGATCGAATTCTCCGAATCAAACACACAATTTCACCAGAACTTTTGACACTTATTGTGTCTTCCTCAGTAGTTCTTGGTTGGTCTTTTCTTTAGAATTTGTGTCACTAATTCCTCTAATTTCTTATGCATCAGTTTTTTGAATTTGGTTAGGATCACGTTTTCTTCTTTCTTTTTTGCACAGCGAACGGACTGGTACTTGAACCACTGAGGAAGACACGATATTTGTCGAAAGCTCTGGCGAAATTGTGTGCTTAATTCATACACTGAGAGAAAAAGAGGGTGCGATTAACATTTTTTCCTCAGAAATTTAACACTTTTTAGGTGTAAAAATATATCAACATTTTTTAATGTTAATTTTACACCTTTCTAATGGTAAAATTAACATGAAAGAAGGGTAACTTTAACCCTAATACACCTAAAAAGCATAATATTTACACCGATTTGGGATCAATGCTGCAGGATAAAATTAACATTTCCAGAATGTTATTTTAACTTTTTTCGAATTTCTTTCAGTGTAGGATTTGATCAACAGATTCCGACGCTCACCGTCACCATTGTTCTAAAAATCCTAGCTCAGTTCTACCTACGTTGGCTATCCCATTATAGAGTTTATTAAAATCCTGGCAAACCTAGGGTAAATGTCCTAACTCAAAATCATTTCCAGACGCTTTAACTTTGACAGAAGATTCAACACATTAAGTTCATATTTTTTCGGAAGAGAATTACGTAAATTCGCTCCTTGACTCTTCTAGAATGTTACGGTTTATTGAAAATTCTTTAGATATAATTTAAAAACTTCTTAAATACAAAAAAAAATCGTGAGTGTAAAAAGCTTCTATTGAAAACAAATTAATCCAAATAGAGACAAGGGAACGTTTCTAATTGGAGACAAAGAGTGTAGGGGAAAGCTACCATGCTTGATACTGTAAAATGATGTCCAAGATTTGTGATTTTTTTCTGATTAACACACAAACCGAAGCGATTCTTTCACTATGTTAAAAAAAATGTCTCACTTATTAGGTTCATAATCCCACCTCAAATAGTTCCTGGAAATCCTTAGATTTTTCTCAAGAAGAAAATGGAAATTCAGTGACGATTTTTATACAAGTTGGGTCCGGGGCCTTGCTGTATAATCATTGATTCGACAATTCGGAGGCCCATTTTGACTATAAAAATTTCACCGGATACAAAAAATGGCACATCAATATTTAGACGGAATTCTAATCTATCTGCTTAAATCGTTTATATGACTGATTATTAGTTTTAATATCACTTTTTAGGAACTTTTCTGAGAGATGTTTTATTGACATTAGGGCGCTAGCGAAAACCATTCTTTCACTTTGAGTCCTTGAAAATGTCACTCTGCAACCTTAAAATTCAGGCAACAGGGTTGAAGGCTATGTCAAATATCGATAAAATTGGAGGATTACAATAGGTGTAATTATGAAAGAATCACATCTAAAGATAGAGTTGCCACAATTAAATTATCATTCATGGACACTTCTTAAAATATAGGATGGACACAGGTAGAATTTATGAATTTGTCACCACCCTCAAAAACAGTGTCACCAAGTAAAAATATTTTTACATAAATATTAATACTGATGAACCCTCTATGTGCCTATGACAGTAGTTTTCCTGAACGGCGACATTAATTAAGAAATACTTATGAAATATCATGTATCGAAATTACAGTTTTGGGCCCATTTTTGATTTTTGCTTCCTGAAACTAGGAAAAAAGAGCTGGGATCCTAATTTTTTTAGGAAATGTGAGGCTTAGCACCAGCTAGTAAAATATATTGCTATGAGTCACAATTATTGATTAACGTAGGAAAAAAATAGTTATTATCAAGCTTGGATCGTATCAAGCATGGTCACTTTCCCCTAAGTGAAATCGCGACGAAAGGCTTCCAAAACCTTGTTGAGTTGCTCTTGTGTGCAGGATTTGTTCTTATTTCTGGTCTTTTCTCCTTTCCCATCTAAAACAATAAGAAAATCTCTCCAAAAAATTATATTTACCGGGTTTCCTATTGAAGCATTTGCAGACATACTTCAGGAAAACCCTTTTTGTTCTCGAAATAGGTATTTATTTCATTTGAAAACTTCACGTACCATTAACAATAAAGAGTAACACTTAATTTAAGTAAAATTAGCCAGAAATATGACATAAATGTTAAACAAAACGAATAAACAACAACGAATGAAAAACATGGCCGATAGATAAAAAATTCAATGGTGAAAAGGTACACTTTTAATTTTTCTGAGAAATTAACAAATTAAAATATGGATTTTCGCTTTATTTGAAGCAAAATTAACTAAATAATGAAACTGTGGTATATAAAATATATAAATATAGTAATATAGTACTGTATTTATCGTGAAAACAATGAAGTTTCCATTTGGAGTAGCGAAAAATTTCCATTTGGAGCAGGTTTTAAATTAGCTTAATTTACCCTACGCAAAATTTCGCTTGAAAAGTTGGACATTTTATTAAGAATTTTATAATTAAAGTTTCAAGTAAGATTTCAAATTTATTAGTTGACTTTTTGTGAAATTGTTTTACAGGAAGTCGTGTAACGAAATTAAATGAATATTGAGTCCTGAAACGAAATAGTTATTTAAAATCTAACTCTACAATCATAATAGATATTTTTGCAAGACTTCTTTATGGGAAAGAGTGTTACATTTGTTCAATTAACCAAAAGGATTTGATGGCAAATCCCATTGAATTTGCAAAAGGAATGTGAAAAGACATGGAATGAATATTGATGGTGCTTTTTCACAGTAAATCCACATGATAATGGAATAGTGCCGTAGACATTTAATTCACATCGAAATCTCACATTATATCCCTGAACATGACAGTGAAAATGGAAAATCTTCTCATGTCACAACATTTTTCCAATGATGCCAAGGAGAATCTATGTATATAACCTTTTAGATACGAAGAAGAGTTTTCCCATAAGAGGCAAAAAGAAGCTTTATTATTAACTGTCGTCGTCACCCTTCACCAACTCAAGAGAAAAGGAGAGAGTAAAGAAAATTCATCTGAGTGTTTATTGACTCCAATTTTGACTTTATTGAGAATAAGTACGCTATTTTTTTACGCCGTGAAAAACCTGACCACAAAATTTCTACCATCTGGTGCATACTAATAAAAATCAAATGATTTTCATTCCCCTTAATTTTAGGCGTCATTCCTCAAGCTCACTCATAAAACAATTTCATTGCTCATCATCAATTTTGCCACAAGTACAGAAGCTCCCCATAAAAATCAGTGACTTTTGGTGGGCAAAACAACTCGGCCCCTCAAACCACTTGCCATCGTTTAGAGGTGAATTTTCACTGGAAATTAATGAGTTTTCCTTCTGAGATTTTCAGAGCGTGTCCCAGAGACATAAAGCGACCTTTCAGGTGTATATCAGTGGCCCATACAGGCAATTTATGCTTACTTTTCAGCCAAGCTTTTCACTGCCTTCCGCCAACAGATACTTTTTAAGTGATCCACCCTAAATCCAAAAGCACGCGATTCACCATTCGAGCTTTTGTTTCTATTCTTTGGGATTCTGTGTTGTGGGGAAACTTCTTCCTTCTGCTACTACATATTTTGTCCGCCAATGACTTGCTCACCCTCATTTTGGGCAATAAATCCCCCATATGTTGGGGGAGATACATTTGTGGAGTGAAGAAGTCACTGCCGAGGGGTAACAGACGATAAAGACTTCAAAAAGTTTGTATATTTCGATGACTATATTTTCAATGTGAACTGTTGACTCTTTCGATATGACGGTATTTCAATGAAAAAGGGCAATCTTTCTCCTGAACTTATTTTCAAGCAAAGACTGTTCTCAATTATTTCTGCATAATCGAATTTTCCTTGTAATGGTTTGTGTCACTACTGTTTTATTTTATTAGAACACGATAAGGACTGGGTAAAACAGTGGTGACACGAACCATCCCAAAGAAAAGACGATTCCACAGAAACACTTGAGAACTGTCATGTGTTTAAAAAAGGATCTTCTTGGAAAAGATTTTCGCATTTCATTTTTCATTAAAAATCACCAATAGGGTAAATGTGCCAAATTTCGACCGGTTTGTAATTGCGGCCACTTTTTTTGTTCCTAGAATTTCCATGAATTTTTAATTTTTGTATACTCTAGACATTATACAATGCAAAAAATAGTAAAATCTGTAGCTTCGACAAACGAGATGATGTGAAAAAGACATTGGAAGAATTCCGGAAGGGCAAGAAACTATGAAAATGAAGATGGCCGAAATAGGCTACCAAAGCTATGTCTACATTTTTATTCATTTTAAAATGCATTAGGAATGATTTTAGAGAAAATAAAGACAATAAACTCTCTACAAGGTTCTAAGCAACATTCCTTAAGAAGAAGGAATAAAAAATTCAATTTATATTAAAAATATTATATTACATTTCAAACTTGCGACTATGGTGCTTGCATGGAACTATGCCGAAATTTGGTACATTTATGGACCATTTCCATTTGGAAGATTTTCAGATTTTTGTAATTCCCAATTCGCATGAAAGCTCGCAAAAAAGCCCAGTTTTGAATACGAACATCTCGT
Organism: Phlebotomus papatasi; assembly: GCF_024763615.1. Classification (NCBI taxonomy): domain Eukaryota; kingdom Metazoa; phylum Arthropoda; class Insecta; order Diptera; family Psychodidae; genus Phlebotomus; species Phlebotomus papatasi. Next base: position 22,092,760 of record NC_077224.1, read on the forward strand.
TGACATTTGTTTGTTTTGATTTAGCTTCAGGGTAAAAATGCATAAAACCAACCGAAGCCTTCATGAAATCACTGCTAAGGGATATCTTTAACCGTTTGGTGCGCAAATTGAAGCAGGGAAAGTGATAATGAGGGGTAATTGAAACCATTACCACTTTAAAACAGTAACGCTACCGTTTTCCGACGAACTTCTAACACTTTGCCCGCCTTTACCATAAATCACAGTTCTGGGCATACTGTATCCCCAGTACAGGGACATTTTCTCATTGCATGCACCGTTTTCACCTTCAAAGAACCCAAATTTACTTGAATTTCCTCTAAAAACACCTTCACTGTGAAAAACAAGTTTTCTTTTTATGGAAATTCGCTCAGCTGATAACTTATTGGCATGCAAGTATCAGAAGAAAGCTTAATGGATGGCGCTCTTCCCCATAGGAACAGTCTGGAAACTGTTCTCAATTTTAATTTTTAAGCTTTTTTGCAAAAAAGTTCAACCAAATTGAACTTTTTCTCATAAAAGCACCCTTTTTCATATGGAGTTGAAAATTTTTTGAGAAATTTGTTAAAAAATTTCTCAATGGAAATAGCCCATTACCCTAATAAGTTTTGTCTAAAAAATATTAACTGAGTAAGTTCATTTTGTGGTAATAAATGGCGAAGAATATCTAAACTGTTGACTGTTCTTAAAATAACTCAACATAGCAATAATCTATGTTTCTTGAAAATGAAATAATTGGGTTTAAGATTTAACAAATAGGGGAGACCAGGGTAGATTTATCTAGAAAATAAAATTTTTCGTTTCGTATAATTTGTAAAAGAAAATGTTTGCACCAGGTTGATAAATATTGCAATGAATAGGAAGGGATGTGTTGAGTTCGAATAAGTATAGTGGTTTCTTCAATATTCCATCTAAGGCAGGCTGTAATATCCCACTGTCTAATAACATGCGTAGCTAATTCTGCCCCGGTCTTCCCTACATTTAAAAAATTGTTATCTATGCCTTAAAAACAGGCATCAACCGTTTCTTTAGTACAATATCCATAGGAAACAGACTAGGTTTTTGCTCTTTTCATCGATTTTCAAAGAAGCCATGGAAAAGTCAATATGACACCTTCATTGCTTTCGATTAGGTTTGGTCAATATCATTCTGGTGGGAATTATCATTTGGTGCCGCAATTTTTTGAATATTTTTTCCATGTGTAAAAAAGCAATGAAGGCATAAAAGAGCAATGACCGTGTAGAAAAGCCCAGTCTGTTCTCTGTGATTATGCAATACTTCATGAAGTGAAAGTATGAGGTTACTGTTCTCAAAATTTTGTATGACTTGAGTCTATTCCTCCTACAAAATTATCATGATAGTTGAAGCTTAATAAGTGAATTAGTTTCAAGGATTACATATTTTTAAAGAACGATCATTTGTTGAATTTGAAAAAAAATGAAATACCTAAGTGTTCTTAAGAACACTTTAGGGTCTTTAAATCTGTTCTTAAAGATATAATTAAACTAAAATACAATACACGTATATATTCACATCAATTTTCAGAAAGTTTGCATTGCAAAACTGTTCCCAAAAGTATTGTAAGCAGATATAAACCCCTCGAAATCATTAAACGTTCCTTCACATACATTTCTGGCAGCGCAAATGTTGACTGTCTGTGTGAATTAAATATATGTGGAGGGTGTGGAAATGCAATAAAAGTCCATGTGAACACTTTGAGAGAGAAAGGGAATGATTTCGCTTAAAGCTTAAGTCGAGCGTGGCTAAATCATGTTACCGAGGGTTGTCCCTTTTGTCTCTTCCTTCCCATTCCAGAAAGGTCCATTTTGACCCCACGATTTTTTGGGAGGTGATGATGAAGAAAGGAGTATATAATGAGAAAAAACTAATGAATTTATTTCTCTCTGATTTCATGACAACGAATGTAGTTAATAGTGAAAATGGGGATCAGAATCGCTCATTGGCAACAATTGTTTACATCCATGGTGAATCGTACGAGTGGAATTCGGGAAATTTGTACGATGGCTCTCTCCTGGCTGCCCATGGAAACATAATCGTCGTCACGATTAATTTTAGATTAGGTGTTCTGGGTGAGTAGGAAGCGACTCTTTGTCTTTTTTCCCTATGTGTTTTTCTCTTTTATCTCTCTTGGAATTCTGGGGGACAAGATAATTGCCTCATTGCTCAGGACACCCCTAAGCATTGTTGGGTGTTTGAGATGGATATTTATGTGTGGTGTTGGATTTTGCCAAAGGTTTCCTCAAAACGGGCACAAAAGAGAGCGCTCAGGGGAATTTTGGGCTAATGGACCTCGTGGCCGGTCTACATTGGCTCCGTGAAAATCTGCCCGCATTCAATGGAGATGCCGAAAGGGTGACTCTAATGGGACACAGCACTGGGGCTGCCCTAGCCAACATCCTTGTTGTATCACCTGTGGCAAGAGGTAAGCTGCTTACAATGTTTAGCTCATTAGCTCTTCTTTTGAAACATTTCAGAACGATTTTTTTACTGACGTTACTTCAAAAATCGGAAACTGTTCCCAAACAAAGGGCACTAGGTTTAAAAAATGGTAATAAATGCTTGTCCAAGATGATTCTCTTCTAGGATGCTAACCCAAATGATAAATAAACAAACCTACTGAATTTATGAGCTGTATTATCTTTTGCAGTATTAAACTGTTCCTAAAATAAAACGTAAAAAATTGTAATAAATTATGAGGCAGTTTCTTGAAGCGCTAGTTTCAATTCTCGGGAATTTTAAAATAATTTAAAAATAGCGATTTAAAATTATAATATTTAAAATATTTCAAATGTTTACATTTTTTAAATTTACAAGTCTGGAATTTTATATAAGAATACTCATTCTACAAAAACTATTGAAATAAAATTCTAATTTACCAGAAAATTAAAAAAATATGTAAACCTGGCATTTATTAAAAATTACTTTGTCGAAACTATTTAACAAATTCATCCTTAAATTGGAAATGTAAATTTAATTGTTCTAAACCGTTCTCAAAAATAAAATTGAAAAAATACGGTTTCTAATAGAAAATATCATAACTGACTACAAAGTTAAAAATGTTTTTATAAATACTAAAATTTCAAAAATAGGTATCGTCGATGCTGGTAGCTTTACACTCGTAGGTGACTTTACGCCCCAGTTTCTCGTAGCTTTTCTATAATTCAAGCACTTAAGGGTGGTCTAAGGACCATAACAGCCTTTAAGAATGGTCTAAAAACTATCCGTAAGTGCAAATTAAAGAAAAACTTACGAAAAGCAGGGGAGCAAAGTCACGCGCATCTACACTAAGAATATTTTTAATAAGTTTCTCATTCTCCAAAATATTTCTCTAGCTGTTCTTAAAACAGTTCTTAAAACTTTCACTTTAGAAAACAAGACTGCTCCAAGTAATCATAATATATTTAACATCAATTGAGGAAGTGATTCTTTAAAAAAATATCTATAAAAATAATAACTAACTTTAACTTGAGTCAATGAAAGCTCAAAAGTGAGCGACTTACAATAATATTTATAAAAAATTTATGAGGTAATTAAATAAAATATTATCGTATTAAATTTATTAAAATGATCTAATACGTACATAAAAACATACCCCTTTCTATCAAAATTTCTCAATTAATTTTCTTCGGACTACGATAGTGTCAATGAATCCAATAGAATCATCCGGCTTGGAAATAATTAGTTGACTCTATCGAGGTCCCACTGTATTTGCAAAATGATACTAAGACGTACTCTCAGAAGTTCAATAAATAATTTATCATAAGATTTAAAGATTTATTATCCTCAAGAATTAGCTTCATTCTATATTCTACCTTAAAATTTTCTTATACTGAAGAAAAACATAAGCCATTTGTTAAAAAAACCGACTACCTGACGTGATTTTACCGCAAGCAAGCACCTGAAACTCTTCATGAGTGAAAAATGACAAAATTATTGCAGAACAAATGAGAATTTCTTGCTCTACCTTCCAAAAAGAACTTCAAGTTTTTGCGCTGAGCACTTACGGAACATTAACTTTAAGCACAGTTGATTAATGCACTTCTAAGTGTCCCAAAACACTATTTTATCTCTTATTTAACTCATGTCCTAATAAAAATATTTAATAATCTCTCAAGAACAGATAATAAAACTTCAGAAAAAAATTAATTTATGTTTTGCAGTAAAGTATTTTTTTTTGTAATAAATTTTAATTGAATGCATTTGATTAAAAATTTTGCGCATCTTAACGCATGTAATTTATTTGAACTTTGAAATGAATGACTGAGTGCTATTGGTGGTAAATTAATATAAATGATACTATTGGCAATTTCATTGAATTTCTACTGCTGTATAAATTTCATTGACTCGATAAAATCACTACCGTGAAAATAAGAGCTATTTACATGGAATTTATATTAAATTTAATGCAATCAATACTTGCAAAATCTGGCATTATAATCCATTTCATTCACACTATAATGCCTACGTATTTACGAGCTTATTGCGAAAACATAAACGAAAGCTTTGCTAAACATTGCCTGAAATTAGTAAACATCAGAGAGACAATGTTCTAGTTTATTTTTAAAATAGATAACGAATTTTTGTGAATAATGGTTAAATTTGCAATACCTGTCTTGTGTTAAATTTACTCATTTCTATCGCTATTTTAGTACATTCATGTGCTATTTTTTCAATTCTAATCTGAAAATGATATTAGTACAGCAACCTGCTAAAAGAATTAATTAAATGAATAGAAAACGTTCTAAAAATGTCTCTCTCGACTTGTTTTTAGTACATTCATGTGCTATTTTTCATAACTAGTCTGAAAATGATATTAGTACAGCAACCTGCCAAAGTAAATAATTAAATGACTAGAAAACGTTCTGAAAATGTCTATTTCGACTTGGTTTTAGTACAATCATGTGCTATTTTTCTTAACTAGTCTGAAAATGATATTAGTACAGCAACCTGCTCAAAGAATTATTTAAATGAATAGAAAACGTTCTAAAAATGTCTATCTCGACTTGTTTTTAATACATTCATGTGCTATTTTTCATAACAAGTCTGAAAATGATATTGGAACAGCAATCTGCTAAAAGAATTAATTAAATAAATAGAAAACGTTCTAAAAATGTCTATTTCGACTTGTTTTTAGTACATTCATGTACTAAATCATCTGATATATTGTTTTTTCGTGTGATTTAGCAATTGTCAGTGCATTATTTTTTTATATTTTTAGCATCCATCTTTAAAAAATACTAACGTTTATCACGAATTCATATAAATGTACTAGGTAACGTGGGGCAGTTTCATGCAGGTATAACTATTAATTTTTAAAGTTTTCTAAAAAATATAACTTCCGTTATTTAGTATTGTGTCAATTGGTTGATAAAAAAGATGAGGCAATATTGTAGTAGGAATTTTGAGCCTACACAGAAAAAAATATTTTGTAAAAATGTTCGTAAATATTTGTGAATTCCTATAGGGAAGTTACAAAATTCCTATAGGGGAGGAAAGTTTGTACTTTTTTCACAAACATTGTTCGTAAGATGACCACTTGACATGCATTTTTCGTACTTTTACAAATATTTGTTTGTAAATGTGCGTAAATACACAAAAAAATGTTGTCATTCGTTCGTAATTTTTTGTTTTCCTGTCGAACATTGTAGGAACATTTACGAACAAATGCCAAAATTTTACGAACATTTTTTGTGTGTTTACGAACATTTACGAACAAATATTTGTAAAAGTACAAAAAATGTTCGTCAATTGATTATGTTACGAACAATATTTGTGAAAAAAGTACAAACTTTTACGAACTTGTTTGTGGGTTATACGGTTCAGGAGCATTTCGTAACTCCCCCATAGGAATTCACAAACATTTACGAACATTTTTACAAAATATTTTTGTCTGTGTAGAGGAGTTGGATGGAGAAAGCTCGTCCTGACGAAGACTCTTTTGAGCCAACGGTACCAATTACTGTTCAGCTGGGGTGGTAACTTTGAGGGGTGCTATAACGGAGGCCAATTTCAAGTTAAGATATCGCTATAATTGCATTAGATGGAGTAATGAGTGCTCGATGAGTTATTCCGAAGGCACAATCGAATCGACTCCTCAATCGGTTTTCACTGAGGACACTGAATTCATAGCTGTCTTGGAATAGGCACTGGGGCTCAATTCCGGGAGGCTAGCGATGAAGGGTGCTCCAGCATGTTCTGGTGTGAACCCGTAGCAATTCTTTCCACAATATAATGGATCAAAAACAAAAATCTTATATTGCTCCATTTCATCCGTCTAGAAGAAGTTTTTCTTAAGAGCCCTTGAGCAAATCCTCCTGGAAAAAGTTAATTTCTTTACCCAGGATTTTGTTTTTTTGGTATTTTCTTGCAGATCTAGCTGCTCGTGCTATTTTATTAAGTGGTTCAGCACTGTCACCATGGGCCATTCAAAAGGAACCACTTTATGTGAAGAAACGCGTGGCAGAGCATACAGGATGTCATGGTGATCTATTGGAGGATGACCTGGCGCCCTGTCTACGCAAAAAATCCCTCAGTGACCTCCTTAACGTGACCATCGATTCACCAAGGTAACTCAAAAAGGGTGACTTTGGAGGGAGGCTGTAGTGGAGAAGATCGCAAGTGTGGCAAACAATCTCTCACCTCTTCCCATTTTGAATTAATTCACTTCGAGCCAACATGCTAATTCCCACGTTTTAATTCTGTCAACATACCCAAAGACGGGGAGAAAGCTTTAGCTGAAAACTTTCCCTCCGGTGCTATCTCAATTTCTGACGTCGTTGTCGCGCGTTGAAACTAGTTGAAAATTAATTTTCACTAATTGTTTATAAATAGACGCCAGAGTATCCCCATCAACTGTGAAATTCAGAGTACACAGGGTGGAAGATTTTTCGCGTGAGATGGTTATAAATCAAGGAGGAATTTTCACAATTGAGATGGAAATTTTGGGTGATTTTTGCTTCAAGGGAAACGCTTGGTAATGAAATTTCTCGTGAAAAGGAGGTTTTTTCCATCAATGGAAAATATGGGGAGATGCTTGATGAAAAAGCTCAGTGAGAATATTTAGGGAAAGAAATATCACATTTTGAGACACATTGAACATTTAACAGTAATTTTACCATATTATTTCAAATTTCAAAATACAGCAATTTAATTAAGTCTTTTCTGCAATTATTTTAAATTATCAAAATCAATCTTTTTCCACATGATTGGATAAGAAAATCTTAGAATATTTATCATGCATTTTGAATACAAAGCTTTTATACTTTATCATATTTTACTGAAGCACATTATTCTGTTAATTGTTCAAAAATGGCCTTGAGAGTGAGTATTTAATATTGGATTTTGAAACATGAGAAAATTCACTTTGAGCAAATTCTATTGTGCTATCTGCCAAGAAAAGCTTAACAATTATACCAATCGACGTAAAAGTTTATGGAAGTAGGATTAAGTAGACTTTTCTCTACACGGGGATTTTGTGACATTTTCCACAGATTATCGCCATGATTTTCTTTTTAATATCCTTCTTTAATATAGGATAGGTTATGGGAAAATCATTCTGCAGAATTTTCGATCTCGTGAATTCCATGTAATTTATTCTAGAAATTAATTTCACGGTAGCTTTTTACGGCAATATTACGATAAAGAGAATTTTTTGGATAATCCTTTAATTTAATTTTTTTAAGTTTAAGTTTAAGTTTATTGAAAAACCACGAAATATAGGCTGCAATTGTAAGAGGTGTATATTTCGTGGTTTTCAATAAACTTAAACTTAAACTTAAAAAAAATAAAGGATTATCCAAACATACTCTTTTTCTATTTTTCTTTAGAGTAATGCAATTGAATTTTAGATAAAACCGATTAATTACCGGTTCCAACTATAAAAAGGATTCACATTCATACACCTTGCACATAAATACAAACTTCCATTATTCGATTAAGATAAGCTTTCCAGAGCTTTTTATCTTGTTTCTGCATCGGTTTGCAGAAAAACATATTCCATTAAAACTCTGACCGTAAAAAATGATCTGAATTACTCTTAATTAGGAGCTCATTGAGTTCGTGTGCAACTACGTATTCGTTGTGCAGTGAGTGATTTTTTTTTGTGCTAAAAAGAAGTAAATCTGGGTATAATTCTTGAGACTTTTCCAATAAAATAAATATTTCAAATAATAAAATTAAAATATTTGTTTTTATACACTTTTAGAAAAATTAAGTCCCAACTACCTTATTTAGATTTATGGAAACTAAGAAATAGTAAGCATAGACCCATCCATATATTTACCTAGGGTAACTAAATGAAATAGTTGAACAACATTAGTTACAGAATCTTTTCATTTAGTTATCATAACTAAATTAGATTAGTAACGGGTACTATAACATATTAGTTCCAATAACTAAATAAATGGGGTTGATACCCATCTTATTGACTGTAATAACTATATCGTATTAGTTGTGGTTACTATATAGCTCAAAAAAGCTTCAAAACATAAGTTAAAAAATCACTCTTTACTATTGAAAAAGTTGTCAGAATTATTTGAAAATATAAACCCATTTATTTGCATTAGTTGTGAGAACTAAAAGAAATTTGTGACCAATATCAGTTGGGATATCGATTTCGATGATGTTGGAATTTCAGTCTTCTTGTTCTTGTTCTTCTCTTTATTTTATTTTGGGAAAAATAAAATAAAGAGAAGAACAAGAACAAGAAGACCGAAATTCCATTCCTGACATCATCTACATCCAGACGGTCGAAACAAATTATCGGATATCGATTTCATTTAAATAACCGAAGCAAATATAATTATATGAAACCATTATGAAATAATTGCCGCAACTTATCCTTCCACGTAAATATTGCCTTATGTTCTCACTACTAATAAATTTATTATGAGTAAAATGTTTTACGATTATAAGAAGTATTTTAAATAGATTTGATAATAATCACCCGATCAACTAATTTAAGTTCGAGATGATTAGGGTAAAATGAGGTAATTTGGAAGCATTTATAATTTGGGACATTTGAGACTTTCTCACTGTTTCAGATGAGCAAAAAGAAGTTTTAAGAATAATTTGTAAATAAGGACTCAAACAAACCATTAGAACAAACCATATCTTTATCTCTGCATTTTCATAAAAAATTCAAATTCATAAAAAAAGGATTGTATCTAGGGAAACGTCTCTTCAGTAATATTCTTCTTGAAAAAGAGTTAAAATCTGTAAAGTTCGCAGGGTTCTAAAAGATATCGCTATTTAAATAATAAATTCAGAGAAAAAAATGTTTTAATTAACTATACTCAGAACCTTTTCTTAAAATTCTTTAGTAACGGTACAACAAGAAAAATGGAGGGATATGGATACGGTTTCTTTTAGGAAAATGTTCCTTGAGTTCAGTTCTCTTTTAGAAAACGTTCTTTGGTGCCAACAACTTACAATATGCCATTATTTAAAAAAGCAAGTTTCATAAAAATAGTTCTACCCATTTCTTAATAACTCTTACTTCAAGATATCTGAAAAGTTGAGGTGATGGACTATAAGTTTCTTCAGGTGATATGTTCAAGATACACCAAGGACTCCGAAAATACCTGTGATTTGCCATTTAACGAAATAAGTTTTCGTTTTGTAGCCCTGTAATCTGCGATGACTTTGAAATATTGCTAGTTTGTAAGGCAGTTACCAGATGGGGCAGTTAGAGGGAAAATCTGAAAATACAGTGCCCGCTTTCTAATCCGAATCGGCGTAATCCGGACGAGTTATCGACGGTTACATTTAAAATTATTTTGAGTCCATGTATGCATGTGTGTTCAGCAATGAAAATGAATTATCCTGTAATGTTTTTGTTTAATAAATGAAGTATAATAGCATGGGATTCTCTAATTATGTCTTTTTAAGTTTTTTTAAAACTGTAATTCTAATTCTACAAAAAAACTTGCATTATATTCACGAGACGTTGAACAAATTCAAAAAATCCATCCGGATTACGAAGCGGACATCTGTCATATTGTCTCCCAATCATCCAGATAACGAAGCGAGCACTGTATTTATTTAAAGCTTAAGTCATACATCGACTTTGACCCGAATTTCATTAAGATTGGTTAAGCCGTTTTCGAGTAATAAATTGTCAAAGTTGCGAATTTTCAAAAGGATATCGTTAACAGTTCTTTTTGACTTGGGTCTCAGTAATTTTTAAGTCATATACCAATACCAACAAAATTGGCCTAGTCCGATCTCTGGCGAATGGTTGGACCAGCTCCCATACAGTTCTGCCCATTGTCCTTTGTTGAGTATCCTACCCTACCGCGGTTTGTCATTTGACCGAAAAACGACCCGGTAGGTTCAGTGTTAAGAAGAACAGAAACAGCTTTTCTTCCTTTTGAATCTCTAAAACAGAGAGAAATCTCAAATGTCCTTTCAAATGTCCCAAATTGTAAATGGTTCCAAATTACCTCATTTTACCCTACTAAGTAAATTTATTTTGTTTAATAGCTGAATTTTAGAAATTTCTTTAAAAATAACTCATTTAGGACAAAATAGATGGATTAGGTGTCATTAAAAGGATCAAAAAGACTTCATACAATTTTCAAAAAAACCAAAACGAAAATATAAATAAATAAGTTCACACAAGAAATGTTACGTATCGAAGTGTAGGCAAAGCAGCACAGTTTAAAAGTGTCTTTCTTGTAAGGTCGATGTTTTCTTAATTATTCGTAATGTTCCCCTTGTAGCAATAACTCGCCATGAAATATTATTGAATAAATTGTATAAAAACCATCTTCCCATCTTGCCATCTTCTTCCACTTGAAAAAAAGAAAGATTTAAATCTCTGTATTTCTGCAAAGTGAATGGGGAGATGGAGAAAACAATTTGTATTAAGGGAAAAAAAATCATAATTTGCTATAGATTTCTTCCTGGATTTGCTCCATTTGTCGATGGCACGGTAATCGTAAATCCCACCTCATCTATGACAAATGCCTTGATCCTTCCCACCGGATCCGCTCTGGCAAGGTGAGTACTTCATTCAATTTATGACTTTCAACAATTTCCGGGATAATATTGAAGCTTCTTGTGGGGTAGATGGGCAATAAAAATAGTGCGGGTCTCAGGCTTATCTTTTTTTTTCTTATTTTATCCTTCTCATCCCGGTAAAATTTTTATCGCTGTCTCATGGATTCTGCCTTGGGGAAATAACCACAATAAAAAAAATAAAAATTAGTACCAACGGACTGGAATTGGCTGATTTCCCAAGTCGGGAATTACTCTTTGGACTCACGTCGATTGAATCGTACTTGGATTTGAGTGCACAAGATTTGGAGTTTGGCTTCAATGAGACAAGACGGGATCGCATCTTGAGGACATATGTACGAAATATCTATCACTATCACTTAAATGAAATTTATTCAGCTTTAAAGGTATGCAAGTGATACCCAGGATATCCTTTTTGGAGAAACTGACACTGACATTGTCTTTTTGTTTTTGGGGGATAGAATGAGTACACAGATTGGGAGAGACCGCCTCGAAATCCGACAGGAGCAAGGGATGCGACACTTGATATTTTAAGTGATGGACACACAGCAGCACCTCTTGTACGACTTGGATATATGCACAGTCTGCGCGGAGGAAGATCCTACTTCCTCCACTTCAGGCATCAGTCCGGAGAACGTGATTTTCCACAGGTGAGTCCATTGATACCATAAATTTTCTTAACATACAGAGTTGTTGCGAAAATACTACACTAGAAGTCATTATCTTGAAGCTCTGTTTTTAGATAACTTTAAGATATACTCCACAAAAAATTGATTATAAAAGAGATGGCAAAGCGTCCCAGCTTTGTGGAATGCTCGAACTCACGAGATAGAGCTCACCGTGAATTTTTTTTGCATAATCTTTTGGTATCACTGATCTACTAGAGATAAAATTGATTCATAAATCACAAAAGCATTTGAAAATAAAAACAAAATCGGTACTTAACCGACTCATTACCGATGAAGACCGATGCAGCCAGGTTCGAAATTTCAATACCTTACCAAAAATCCAAACTTAACCAAATGGGGTCAAAAAGTACCCTTTCAAAGTAGTTGACTTTTGACCTTCAATAATTCAAAATGGCGAATTTTCCGGTCATAAGTATGTTTGGGCGAAATATTCACCTTGACTAGCTCTAAAACATATCCAAAAATCATTGAAAAAGCTTGAGCCAATTTTGAGAAAAACCGAAAAAAACATTATTTTCAGGGAATATTAATTATTGGGGGGACGGATTTAGGGGGTATAAAATTATTCAAAAATCGGTACTTAACTCTTTCGTCTCTTTTGGGACTGTAGTACCCAAAGAAGCATATGCATTTTCTATGATAAAAAAATGTTTTTTTAATTATTCAGAACTGATAAAAATTCGATTCTTGTGGATGATTACAAACTCTAAGGATGTCGAAATGTAAGATATTTTTTGTAGGACCTCAATTAATTCTTGAGCTTAGATATTTTTGATTAAAAATTGTGAAATTGGCTTGCAGCATATGCTGCGGTCCGGAAAGAGTTAACCGGTTCATTACCGATGCAGCCGGGTTCGAAATTTCAATACCTTCCTAAAAAATTCAAATTTAACCAAATCGATTGAAAAATGAGCCCACCAAAGTGCTTGACCTTTGACCTTCAATAATTCAAAATGGCGAATTTTCCGATCATAGATATGTTTGGGCGAAATGTTTGCCTGGACTAGCTCTAAAACATATCCAAAAATCATTGAAAAAGCTTGAGCCAATTTTGAGAAAAACCGAAAATACATGTTTTTAGTTGAGGGGAGGGGAAAGGATAAAAAACGTCTAGAGATATTATTTTTTTATTAGGGGTCATCGAAGACCGGAAGTCGATATCTCTTACCGTTTGACCTCTAGCTCGAGAACAAATTTAAGGTCAAGTAAAAAAAAATTAGAAAAAATTATTCAAAATCGGTGATGATATTGTCTTTTTTTTATTGGGGATCATCTAAGACTGGAAGTCGATATCTCTTACCGTTAAAGCTCCAGAACAGTGAAAAGTTGAAAAAAAAGACGATTATGTAACTGCTCTCTCTTTGAATTCGAGCAGTAAAATGGACTATTGAAGATACTTTAAAAATAGTAATTGAGTTGGTTGCGTTGATTTTTCTACCGAACTAAGCAAATAAATAAACTACAAAACCGCCTTAAAACATTGATAGAAACTTATAAGGGCTTCAAAAAATAACTTAGAATTGGATTATTAAGGACAGATGACCTATTAAATTCTGAAAAAGCAATAAAATTGGTTGATATTTAGGATTTTGAGATCTTCAGGAATTGGGCTAAACCTCTAGTCTGAATATCATTTTAGAAACTCGGATAAATATTTTCTCAGACATTTTTTAGGTTTTGATAAATTATTCTACACATTATCCTCCGTATAATTTCGTCCCTTATGGCTCCGGCACACCTTTTAGATCAGGAAAATTTCATGAAGTCGAAATTCGAAACCCTTTCTCTCTCACATGTTTTGCATATGACTATCTCATTCTTTCGCATACCAAATTCAATTGAGCTAAATTGAATTTGGAGTGATGTTTAAGAGAAGAAGAAGAGTGCGAGAGAATGAGAGACATATGCAAAACATGTGAGAAAGAAAGGGATCCCGAAATTTGAATTCATGAAATTTTCTTGATCTAAAAGGTGTGCCGGAGCCATTAAGAATATTCACCATGCGGGATTTTGGGTTTCGGGATTTTGGCTTTCGGAATTTTATTTTTCGGTATCTTGGCTTTCAGGATTTTAGATATCAGGATTTTCGATTTCGGAATTTCGACTAACACCGTCCATGATATCTTAAATTCAGATAACGATGAGGGTGTCACTTAGCGGAATCACTTTACCCAGACTTTCATTAAAAGTTTATAAAGTCGGACAAGAGCTTTAAGATATTTTGAATAGTGCTAAAATTAAATTGGTTATACTTATTCCTAAATCTAGGAAGAAAAACTTTATTACCGTTTCTATGCCTTATTTTTTAACTTTTAAATTATTCCTAAAGATTTGCACAGAAAATACAGTACGTAATGGGCTTCTAACTATTAATTTATCAAGATATTTATTAAATTATAATATTCCGAAGTCAGTAAATCTTATTATGATAGGCTTCAGCAACTTCACATTTTATTATGCACAGCTTGAATTTACATATTAAATTATTAATACTCATTATATGCATGTTCTTGTCCTATCAAGTGTGTTAGAACTTATCAATAATTTCAAATCAATTGTTTATGCAAATTGGGCCAAACTGATATAATAATGCCTCTAAGCTAATTGGTTATGTAGGTGAGATGTTATTGTGTCTTGTGTGAAGTTATATATTGTTTCCTATTATAGCTATCATAAAGAGGTTCTTCGATACGTGATTTTCAGGGCAAAGAGCTGTATTAGTTTATTCTTATAATTGAAAATCTAAGCATCATCTTTAGCACCTTCTCAGCTTTGATAAATCACAGAGATAGAAGTGGCTATAAAGTAGATGAAGAACAACCGATCTCCGGGATGTAACTCGATAGAATGGCTATAAACATCTCCGCTGGTGCTTTCATTATTCATCAGCAACCAATAAAATCTTGTGTGTTATATCTCTACAACCCAAAATCAACTTCCACCCTTGTCAGATTAAGGATATACCCACTCCAGAATTTTCTTAGTACCAAGATTAACAATTAATTGTGATGCCTTAAGGAGTTTTCCTTTGGGATACCCTTACATCAAATTTAGAATATTTCTTCACTACGTTTTATATTCTCTATTTTCTTTTTTTTTAGGTGAAAGTTGATGGATTTCTTTTCTCAATTTTTACCCCGTTTTTTTTTTCATTATATAATTTTGATCCAATAGAGGTTCTTGTGAGAAAATTTCTCCCTAGGTTTCACTTTCACAATTTTATCGATTATCTCTTTGTGGAATGGGACTTCTTACACTTATCTCCGTGCTCTACTAAACCATGAAAATTCCACCCACGCTATTTTTGTGTGGTTAAATGGATTGAATAGGAAGAATTTTCAACGAATTTCGCCCACTTGAGTATTTCCCAGTGCAATTTTTGGGAGGAAAAGGGAGAAATGCACACGATTGGGAACATAGAGAATGAATTTTAAGTTAAACGTGCCGGAAGACGTTTTCTTCAGCGGACAATAGGGTGTCATAATTTTTCTTTAACCTTTATTTACTCGAACTCTCGTGAAAGCGCAATATACTTGGTCTTTTGATTTTGAGTTATTCCGTTCTTTTTTATGAGGAGCCTTTAAAAATCATGATAAAATGTTCCAGTTGACAAAGGTTTAAACATTAAAGATTTTAGTTAATTATTTAGTAGAAAAATACAAAAATGATTTATATAATAATTGAATACACATTGTTCCACAGAAGAAAATGATTGCAAAAGATTTTAAAACACTATTTTCAATAAAATTGAACGATAAAAAGAATATTTTTCTCTTATTTTTTTGAAGTAATATTTTATAGCCGAAAATTTAGTTTCTAAGGTTACGAACTATAACACCTATTAGTGAACTTCGACAGCTCTTACTATTCTTTGTATTTCCTTATCTAAATTATTATATTCTTTACATTTTTAATAATTTTGAATCTACCTTTCCAATCATTAAAACCTCCTCTGAAATGTTATTGATGAATATTTAATTGAATCCAAAAACACTAATACTTTCAAAATTATTATATTATTACTGTTCGTTTTCAAATTAGCTTTTAGAATCAATTTTTCGATCACTACAGTACATCTTACATGATTTTACATATATTATTTGCTTAAAAACGCTCCAAATTAAATTTTCGGAATTTTCCGGAAGCAAGAAGCTATCTCGAGTGAGATAGCTTTTTGCCATTTTAGGCATTATTGCAGTTGATTTTCAATGAAAATGATCAAATTGTGATACAAAATGTTATTTTTTTTTAAAATTATTTTCAAGTGATATTGAATATATTACCTCATTATTTATAAAATTTGAGAAGAATATGTCAAAATAAGTTCCTGGAGTGTAAAATCAAATTTTTAATAGAATTTCGTAATATTATGAATGAAATCGTGTGTTTACAAGAGGTAGAGATTGATATATGAAGTAGAGAAATATAAATTGGGATATCTTATGATTCTTTATATAAAATAATTTTGATACTAGTCTCAATTACAGCTTCTGGACCGCAATTTTGAATGTTGCTTGTTTTTGACGAAATATTTTCTTGATGAATATTTTGTTTCAAAGTATAGTAACTAGAATACCGGTGGCAGCCAAAATCCCGAAAGCTAAAATCCCAAATCCAAAATTACGAACGCCAAAATCCCGAAAAGGCCAAAATCCTGAAAGCCAAAATCCTAAAAGCCAAAATCCCGAATGTTCAAAATCCTGAAAGGGATGAAATTATACTGGGGAAAATATTTAGAATAATTTTCCAAGACACAGAAGATTTCCCTTTGCCTCCAGAAAGCGTGGGTGCAATCGTGGAAGTAGCTATGACACTTTTAAGAATTCGGGATTTTGGCTTTCGGGTTTTGGGCCCATTCGGGATTTTGGCTTTCGGGGTTTTGGCGTTCGGGATTTTGGCTTTCGGAATTTTGACCGGGACCCCTAGAATATACATATCCTGCAAAAAACATCCTTGATAAATAATTTGTGATCCTCGATGGATTAGGGATGAAAAACTATTTCACAAAATTGAACATTTCACCCTCCAATGGAAAATTACCATTTGAAATTCAAAATATTTGGTCGCGTTCGGGCAGTTTCTTGCACTTTTGCAGAGGGCGCTAATATAGCAAATTTACCACTTGCTCATGGAAATTCCCGTGGGAATTCCGTCTGTTCACACGGTAAGGCAGGCTATAACACCTCACTGTCTAATACCATGCATGGCTAATTCTACCCCGGTCTCCCCTACTCCTAATTAATTAATAAAAAAATGATCATTTTCTTTGCTTTTTAACTTTTCCCAATCTTCTCTATATTCCGTTAAATGAAAAGAAAAAAGTACCAATTAAAGCTCAATTGAAATTATCAACTGTTTAATATCACATCAAATTAATTTAGAATAGGGGAGGGCTTTTAGGCTTCGAACACACTGTGGCTTCAAATATTTCACATTTTGCCCATATCGTTTTAATGAATCTAATCTGGTCAGATGCATTGAAGGGAAAAATATGAAGCGTTCGAAGCCAGAGAGTTTGGAAAGCTTGAAAGCCTTCCCCTTCTCCTAATTTAAATTTAAATTAATAATAAATTTTTGATTCACTGACACTAGCCAGATATATTTCTCCCACAATTTGTATTCTATAAAATACCAAGACACAAATTTAACTTAAAAAATTTTATTCAATTTAGAAATATATATAAATTTTCCCAGGATATTCAATATTCTAAAAGCTCACATGTCTCAAACATTCCAGCTTCTCTCTACCATTGATCTGAGAATTCCGTAAAGTCTTTTAAACTACACTAGCACTATTTTCCAGCAAAAAAAAATATCTTGAAACATAAACTACAATGTTGAAAGCAGAACGATTTAAATTGGAGCACCCTGCAGACAATTTTTCTAAGAAATCTGCAGCATCAACGACGAAAGACATGGCTAAAAAAAATCTATTCCCATCGCGAGGTTGAAAATTTACGGGAAAATCGTGAAAAGTCTTACATTTCCTGGAAGAAAAATGTGTAGAGAATGTCACATACTTAAATTAGTGCACAATCTTGCAATTTTCTCAAGTTGAGAATGAAGCATCCGAGCGCGAGAAAACCACAAATTTTATCCCCATTCTCCTTCCAGCTACGTGATATTTAATGAAAAATTCCAAAAACCTCCTCCTGCACCCCCCACCCTCCCAAAGGGTTCTTTCACCTCGAGCAAAATTAATTATTGAAATTCAGAAGCAAAAGCTTAAATGCTATCTCCAGACACTCTCCTGCTAGAAAAAAATGGCTCCACGAAAGCTTCTTAGAGAGGAGTTCATTTGAAATCACTCCTATACCGAAGGGTGGGCAGGTGAATGTGGAAAGCCCTCGAGGCCATGGAAAGAAACAGCCAATGTACACCTTCTAAATTCACGATTTATGGTCGGTGATTCACGCGAGAAAGTGCTGTGAAAAGCACTGAGCTTTATATAAGAAAATAGTTTTGTGTGGGTGGGATTTTAAGGCGATTCAGAATAAACCTCTTAAGCCTCTCACTGAATAGTGAATGCTTCACTTCACACCATACCCAGAAGCAATTGGTGTGAAGTACAGAATAAAAAAAAGAAGTCATGGAAAATGCTGAGATTCCCAAGAAACACACTCAGCATCCCCAATTAGACTTCCCCATGGAGGTTTTGTGGTGCTAGATTCCACGGGAAAATTCCTATTTAATCAATATAAGATGCTTTTTTCTCCGCTCAGCATCGTTTCTCAGCCAGATTGTCCCTATTTGAAGCAAAAAGTGTGAAGAAGCACAAGATAAATGTGCGACAATAGTGAGAAAAATGCAAGGGTATAGCCAAGGAAAGTTATCTAAGTGAGTAATAGGTACACCAACTCATATGAACTTTCTTAAGCGGTCTTCAGACTAGACGTTTAGCCCAGTTCTCGAAGGTCTTAAAATCCTAAATAAAAAGCAATATTATTGGTTTATTGATTCTATAATGGATCATATTCGACTAGGGTAAAGTGATACAAGTTGGACAATTCGTCGGTACAAGTTGGACATGGCTTTTTTCTTGATAAATGCAGTACAAAATTTGTTTTTTAAACACAAGGAACCAAATTATAAAACTAAAGCATTAAAAATATACAAACAAAAATAAAGTACTAAATTTATCAAGAAAAAAGCCCTGTCCAACTTGTACCACTTTACCCTAATCGACAGTCGATAGTATCGAAAATAATATATCATGTCACAGCTGGCAATGTCCTTGACAAAACGTAAAGAGATATTGACATACTGTTTTCGGCTCAAGGTTTGTAAAATTGACAAAATGCCAGAAAATGGTCATGTTTAATCAATTTCCCCATTTCGATCAAGTTATAAGCAAATTTAAAGCTAGTGAAAAGCCTAGATAACCTTATTGTAGGTGAGATACTTAACGTGAGTTAACTCGGAACGTATGAAAATTCGATTTAGAGCTGAATTTGAGTGACGCCATTCAGTTATCTTGAATCCAGTTCGTAAAATTATACAAATTTTGTATTTAAACCGAAATATAAAGGAACTGGATGGACTGACAGGAATGTGATATATAAGTGAAATGTTGACCAAAATGTTCTCTATAATTTTGCCGAAGAACTTGATCTCATTAAATACTCAGAAACCGAGATAATCAAGGTTGTTTGTTTCTGCACTCATTTTTATACTCTAGAGTCCCTAATGTCCATAAGACGAACTTCGATTATGTCAGAGAATTGTTGAATTTTGTGAAACCTTTCATTTTACCTTTCTCAGCGCCATTATTGGGAAAAAGTCAATTTTTTACACCAAAACGGCAAAATCGGAGAGATAGCGGAGTCTGAGCGGAAAATGATGTATGGGCAAAATGTAAACACAAATGTCGTCTACAATTATGTCGAAGTAATAATCAAAATCGGTTCAGCGACAGTCGAGATAATTGAGGTTATGTAATAGTGAAACTGGGTTTTCGACTGTCAGCACCGCAGATATGACGTTTTGAATTTCGTGAACTTTGCCCCTCATATCTCCGGTTCTATTGTAACCACAGCGAACCCACGCCACTTTTTATAAACTTCATAGCCTAGACTATAACGCTCTAAAAAGGGGGTGAAGGGCATAGTTATCCATAATGCTATTCCGGCTAGCAGCTGTGACTGCGCGGATGCTATTCGGCGGAATTTTCAGGCTGAACCATTGAGAGATTAATGGTGCTATTTCAATGAAAAAGTGACCATGTTTTTTTTAGCACATTACTGTTCTCAAGTACTAAAAACAAGACTAAAAAAGATCATGTATGTTCCTATACGTCATTTCAAGGAAAATAATCAGTAAAGAATATTAATGCTGCACGCGAACTTTTCACCACTGAGAATTCACGGGAAAACTCATGGAAAACCTAGGAAAACCCGCATTTGAGGCTAAAGTTGCCAACTCCCGGCCATCCAACTTCATCACGCCACCAAGCTGACCAAGTTTCTCCACACTGAATGAATGTCAGATGGCATTGTCATCGGATGAAAGCTTGCTCGGAGGGGATATTCGAATTCGGATTTTGGTTGAACTTTTCTTTTGTGTCGGTTCCTGTCAGAACTAATTGGTGATTTTGAAACACGACGAGGACTGGGGGAAATATGAAGTTTTTGTGTAGAGAGAAGAACCTTACATCTTGTAGATCATGATAAAGAAAATTTTCCAACCGAAATTCGAATTCGAATACAGTAGACTCTCACTCAATCGGCTCTTTTTCAATCGGGCGACAAATTTTGTTGACAATTTTCACGTTTAATTATGAAGCTAATTCGCTCAAATTCGCTGTAGTTCTTCCTATTTTATCGTGATTCTTTATAATTGAGCGCTTTTTGTGGAATTTACAAAGACTTTAACGCTCAATTCTATCGCTAAACCGGATGACATTTTGCCCCATATTCCCGATTGAGAGAGAGTCTACTGTATTCCCGCCGAGTAAGCTTTCACCCGATCATAATGCCATCTTACATTAATTGAAATAACATGTGGGAACAGTCATGGTCTTTTTAGTACTTGAGAACAGTAGTGTGCTAAAAAAACATACTAATTTTTTCATTGGAATAGCACCATAAAGCTCAACTTTTTTTTTGTTTTTTTTTTGATTCATTCTTTTTTTATTTCCTTTTTCTTCTGTAATATTGATTTTTTTTCTTTCACAATTGTAAAAAGGATGACACTATTATTGTGAATTTAATAATAATAATTATAATAAAATTCAGTCAAATGGCACAATCGCGTTTTCTAGAAAAATGATTTTGAATTTATACGCTATTGTAGCGCCACCTGTGGCGAAGTTTTGAACTTAAATTTTTGTCATCTGAAAGCCCTCGTCAAGACGCACAAATAAAAAAAAAATCAAGTCAAAATGTAAAACCGGAGATACAGGCCGGTCAATTTTCAAACTTTGACCCCTTATAGCTCGACTCACGCGTTTTAGAGCGACTTATTTTTTTTTGTTTGTTGGGTATAATGTGCGGCTAAAACATAAAATTTTAACCCGATACACAATGCCGTTTTTTAGTTATTTAACTGAGAAATTTTAAAAATATAATTTTTACTAAAAGTCTATTTTTTAATAATAGCGCCCCTAGCTCTGGTTTTACGAACTTCCGATATTAGAAAGGGAAGTCGCATTTCACGAGAGCTTTCTAAAAGGCTCTCACTTTCTTAAATTCTGACAATTAGAACCGGAGTTATGGCCATTTTAAGAATTTTTTTGGACCCTTAGGTCCAGCTATAACATACTAAAATTTGAGCCCGATCGATGCCTCCCCTTCCCCTCCAAAAACATGTTTCTTTTTGGATAACTCGAAAACGCGTAATTCGATCATTTTCATTTTTGGATATGTTTTGGTTTGGAATACCCAGGCGGACATTTCGTTCATACATACCCATGACCTTGAGGCTTGACTTCTTTAAGCTTTCCAAGGTTAAAGTATAAAAACGTGATTTTATAGGAAAACTCGAAAAACGTCATGCAATTATTCTCATTTTTAAATGTTTTAACAGATGTCCAGGCCGACTTTTTGTCCATACATACCTATGATGACCTTGAAAGCTTAGTTCTTTGAGCTTTTTTGAGGATAAACTTTAAATAATCCTGATTCTGTGATTAGATATAGAGAAGATTGTGTCTTCGGACCTTCGGTGGACCCCCCATTAGTCCACTCTGGCAATCGAAATATGATACTTATTTCGCCCACTCCACCCCCCTACCCCTCCAAAAACATGTTTTTATAGCATAACTTAAAAAAAACGTAATGCGATTAATTTCATTTTCAGACATGTTTTAAAGAAAATCTAAATCGATTTTTTTCTCCTTACATACGTTTCACCTTGAACGTCTACGTTTTTGAGTATTTCAAGGTCAAATTATAGAAATATATACATGTAATACCTTGAAAATGGATTCCATGACTTCTTCAACTATTGATGTTTCAAAGCAAGGACTTAAAAAATAAACAAAAGTATTTCACTATTGTTTTTACTTAGTTTAAAGTTCTATTACCAAAATATGTTAGTTTCGACAAAATTCTAAGCAGTTGTAAAAATACCATTTTGGCCGCCTTTTTGGCGATTCGACACACTGTGGAATGGACGGACGGACAAACGGGAACGGTTTTTAGCCTCTCATATCGTGATCAGGAAGTGTCAAAACACGTATTGTCAAAGTTTGGACGCGATCGGAGGACATGTAATTTTGTTAGGATTCAGATAAAGCAGGAATTCAAAGCATTTGGAGCTTAATATTTTATTGCAAATTATTGTTCAATGCCAAAAAACCTCTTGTGCTTTTCGGTATTACAGTAAAATTTAATTTAAATTACTGTCCGAACCGTCCGAACTCCGAACTAACATCACACCAGCCCTATAAATTTCTTGCAATGTTTCTCAGCCAGAAAGCAATTTACGCAATCTGCCAAAGGAATTCATTGGAGACAGTTTTCCATGTCATGATGTACACCACACTTGCGACAACATCCCATTCTTAAGACACGGAGACAAGGGACTTCTCTAGGGGGTGGATTTAAATTGTCCAGATAAGATAATAATTTTAATTAAAATTTCTTCTTCGGCTTTGCCTAGTCCTATGGGAGTCTTTTCATGAACTCCTCGAGAGAAAATGTCTAGGAAGATTTTCATAGTTAAATATTAATCCTCCCAGCTATATCTTGACCTTATGCTTCGTGAGATGCATCACTCAAAGAGTTTCACTTATTTTCCTTATTTTTGAATAATTATTTTAGCGTACCGGATCAGTTCGAGGTGAAGATGTGCCTTTTTGTCTAGGACTTCCATTATCCCCGCTTTTTCCCTACAATTACACTAAAGATGATATTCGGATCAGCAAATTGATGGTGCACTATTACACAAATTTTGCATCATATGGGTGAGTACCTATATATCGTATATGCTAATATTGGTAGATAAAATTTGATGCAACTGGAGGTCCAGAAATTTTCCGAACAAAAATGATATGTAAATTGGAATTGTGCAGGAATCCAAATGGGCCCCTATCGATGACAAATGCCGAAGAGGTGGCTCATGAGCATGCTAGAAGTAGCAAGTTTAAGCGGAAAGTGAGGAGTTTTGCTGACGATGATCAGGAGAGGAGTGGTTCGAGGAGGGATCGTTTGGATGAGGTTCCGAGCATAGAGGCACCATTCTGGGACACATACGACGCAATCAATCAACTGTATCTCGAACTTGGTAAATTTTACAAATGATCCCTTCCTTCACTAAACACCCGAGATGAATTCTCCTGTTCCAAATGTCTTTTTGTATTATATTATATATATATATATATATATATATATATATATTGCCTTCCTCTTTCACCAATGAAAGTTTCCATGATTTTCCTTTTTCTCATTTTGATACTTGTCTTTTTTGTTTGCCTGACCATAAAGGGAGCAAAGTGGAGGTTCGCAATCACTATCGGGGTCACAAATTATCCATGTGGCTTAGCCTAATACCACAACTTCACTCCGGGGAATCCACGGAATTATCAATGCGTCATCATCATTTCCTCGAGGAGAGTGCACAATACTATGATGGTAAATTTTAATTATCACCTCCACCACAAACACTATCTTTCATCGCCAACATCTCCTCATCCTCCCAAAAAGAAAAACCTACTTATCGCATTTGCATTTTCCCAGCACGTACATAGGATTTTGCCGCTATATCGATTTTTTCCACACCAAAGAGAAAGAGCTTTATCTCATTCTCCTGTGAGGAATAATTGTCCCTGAGTTTTTTTTATCTCCTCGTGGTTTTCCTTTAATTTTCATAATTGGAGAGTTTTTCCAGTATACTTTCAAAACTAATCCGCAACAATGAGAGCTTTTTTTGCCCCTTTTGAAACTTTCAAAGAACAAATGCAAGTATTTCGCGAGACCTTTTGAGGTTGGACTCGCTCTGACTTGTGCCTAAGAAGACGAAAAGTTTCCTAATTTGATTGTTATTCTTATGAAAGTACAGGAAAGAGGACCCTTTTGTAAAGTTTAATTCAGAAAGGAAAATGTATAATTGGGAGAATAAAAATAGCCTAAATTAAAACGTAAGTCAATTTAACTGTTTTATCATGTTAACATTTTTTTTTTGGTAAAACTAGTATTTAGCGAAGTCTCTGTAGTTGCAGCATCCTTTTAGTTCACTGCTTTGCTAACAATTTCCCTTGCCCGAAGTGAAAATCAAGCTTTCCCTTCGAGTATAAATTTTACAAAACAAAACGTTCAATGGTGCTATTCCAATGAAAAATAAACTTGTCTTTTTTAACACTTGACCGTTCTCAAGTGTTCCTGCATTATCGACTTCTCTTTGTGTTGGTTTCTGTTTCGAATTTTCGACTGTTTGCCTAATTCTCTCCTTGTTCTAAGACCACCAAACAGTCGTTACAGGAAGCAATACAAAGTAAAGTAGATTAGGGGAAGAACCCATAATTTTGGACAGTTTCTAAATTTGGACACTTTGAGGGTAAAATTGGACACTAAAAATAAATTGATTAAAATTATCAATTTTTATTCCAATATTTGATGAATAATCAATTCTATCTAAATATTTGTTCCTTTTGGAAGAAATTTGAATTAAAATTGCTCTGTTGAAATTTCAGTGTGAGCCATTGCTTACGAGAAATATGACAGAACTTCGTATTTACTTCAGTTTTATTTAGCTGTGGTGAAGTACTAACAATTTGTCTTCGCTTTTCTATTGATATTATTAAATATTCATTGAAAATTGTGTTGATTCACATTTATAGTGACTTGTTGATTTGAGAGATTTGCCTTGTGAATTACAGTTTTCGTGTGAAAAATGGGCAATTTCCTCAGAGATTCATCAATGAGGTGATACTTCTTATTATGGACAGTTCTTTTTCTCTCGAAACCATGTTATATAGTTCTCTCAACGATGAACTGACGCAATTGACTTTAGAGGGATGTCTCCGGTGATTGCCAGTGAAAATGTTAGTCACCCTAAAGATGAACACACTTTTTTGGTTTTGCGCAGAGCTTTCGATCCCGATGGGGATCTTCTTCAGTGGCTGGAAGGGCATTAAATTTTTTTATTTGCAACGAATTTTTTTAAAAACATTTTTTAAGGCCATTTTTGGACAATTTTGAACAATCTGAAAACACAATTTAGTTGAGTGAGTGAAAAATTATCCAAAAACGACCTTAAAAAATGTTAAAAAGAAATTCGTTGCAAATAAAAAATTTAAGTCCAGTGAAAATGTTTGAATGAGACATTCAAAACAAAAGTCCTGGACAATGTCATCCTCCTGCCGCAAATATGTCATAGCAATTGCTTTCCCTGCCATCATTCCCTGATTCTTTCGGATTAATCAAGTACTCCAATGAGAACATTGGTAAAGTCAGGACGTCCGAGATGTAGCAGTCAAATTTCCCGTCTAATAGCAATAAATGCTCTGATAAGGCAACCCGAATATTTGAGACGCAATGTCTTCTTTCTAGGCCAGCGCTTCTGGTGGTGGAGAAGACGACTGTGTTAGAGTTAGTCGATTGTACGATCTCAGTGAGTACGTACATGAGAAATGAGTACTCGGTGAGTCGTGAAAGTGTTAGGACGTAGTGCGGAAGCTCGCGCCAGTCTGGAACCCACACGAGTCGATGCATAAGCAGGTCATTCCCAATTATTATAGATATTAGAACAGATTGTTGGTTTGTCCCTTACAGATTGGTTCATGAAATAGATAACAATGGGAAACCTATTGCGGCGGATTAGCTGTCCAAAATTACAACCAAAGTGTCCAAATTCATAACCAAGGTGTCCAAAATTTGAGTCAAATTTACTTCCACGTATCAATTCATTTTTAAACGTATTAAGACTAATTTGAGTTAAACAGTTTGCGAAGTTTCTAAACAACCCTTTCGAGAAGAGAGTAACAAAAAAATCAATTAGTATTGAAAATATCGAACTTAAAATCTAGAACATTGATGTTTATAAGCATCCTGTCCAAAATTATGAGCCCTTCCCTTGCGTAGACTTATTTGACAACAGTAATGTGCTAGAAAAAAAAGCATGCTCAATTTTCATTGGAATCCCGTCTGACACAGAGTAAGGGAACCCAGCCTTGAGCAATTAATCAATACCTACCTTTAGGCACTATTTTAGCCCTCATCGGCAATATCCGAGTGGTAGGCCCAAATTAAGGACTGAATTTTGCCACGTACATCAATGGCGATAGAATGAAACTGTCAATTGCACATCCTGATTTCACCTTCGAATTTTATACAAACGATAGAAGCTACAAAGATAGTGATATGCTTTATTTAACCAGTATGAATGATTTAATACTTCAGAAAAGCAAAAATTATTATAATAAAAAAATCTCTTCTAAAAGGGAAATAAAAACTCGTATTTCAAGGTTGAAAATTTGTTTATAGTTATCACTACACTTTTCTCTACACGAAACGCATCCGTTCACATTTATTATTATTTAAAAAAAAACTATTAAAATCACAGAAAATCTTTGTGTAAATTTTAAAAATAAATAATATCTTTTGGAAAATATTCAATTTGTCACTGACAGTTGAGCAATACGGCCGGCAACATAATTTTCGTAGTACCAATGCTCAATTCTAGGAGCGCAAAACAGTGTCCTTGACATATATTAAACATACCCCTTACCAAATTTTGGTAAGGGGTATTTTGTATGAGAACATCTTAAAAGTAAGGTATGAAAGATAGGAGTTAATTCAGGCTATAATGCACGCTTACCTGCTCAGACGGGATAGCACCATAATGTAAGCGTTGGCTCACAAGGTCAGCCGTCTGTTTCTTAATAAACCAAAAAAAGAACATGCCGCGGTAATAATACTAGGGAGTTAGATAATTTGAAAATGCTAAATATCTTTGAGTTCTCAACCCGAAGCTCTAAACATTTTTCGTATTAAATTTACAATATTGGTAATGTAAGTCCCATCAAAACTTAGAAATTCAGAAGTGGAATGCACCAAAATAACCTAAAGTGAACCGCAAACGATGCAAATGAAAATTAAGGTAATAATATTAACAAGTTAAGAGATTTTTGAATGTGCTGCACGTCTTCCTTTTAAAATTTACCCATTCTTTATCTGGGTTAACATGAGCAAAAGTTTAGTATGAGCCCGATACTCATCAACTAATTAGTCGAAATATTTCCTCTTGGTATTTATAACTTGTTTCGACTATCCCCTCAAGATCCTCATAACCGGCCTCTATTACGGCCAATTTCAAAAAGCTTGGCACTTCCGTTTAAATTTAGAGTTGTAAAGTTTATAGGGTTTCAAACTTTGAATCTCATCCCTAGGTAGGGGTATAACTCAGATTTTGTAAATTTCAAATACCTATCAGTTATTTATCACTAATCTTGTATTAATTAAATTTTGTACAAAGAAAATAAAGTAAGAACATTGTAAGAATGAGCGACTCTCTAGCCCAATCCGGGGTGGAATTAAGAATTTTTGCTGCTCCTACTCCCATGAAGATTAGATTATTTGGGTGTTAAAATAATTTCAAAGCGATATTTTGGATAAAATTTGCATGAATTAAAATTTATCATTTGTATATTAATCGAATTTTCAATATTCCATTTGCTTTGAAATTGACAGAGAATTTTCCTGTCACAGAATACATTTGCGAAGCGATTCAATCACAATTAGGAAACTCAATTAATCCAATATTCTCATAAATGTTGAGTCCTTTAGTGCTAAGTTTAGTGCAGAATTGATTGACCAAGATAAACAACGTTCTGAGTTTATATATAGACCACAGACCATATGCCCAAATACTTGAAAACTTTATTATATGATCTTTGAGCACAATTAATGGTAAAAAGGCGTAATAATGTAATTTGCAAGTACAAATTGCATTGTAATTTGGAGAGAATTCATCTAAATAAATTTATTGTGTAGCGCATTGGGTAATTGTTACCCTCTGAGGGCAATGTTGGTCGTTTATTATTCAAATAAGTTGTTTTTGGGGAGAAACTCTCTCTCTCATGAAAATTAGCGATAATTTATATTATGGTTCCAACAGATTTTTTACCCCCCTCCCCCCATATGTGTAGTACAAATTCAGAAGTGGGATGATGTGGACGCGATGAAAGGGAAATTTGTACAATAATTGTAGATGATAATTGTGCGGTTTTCCCTTTGGCAGGAATTGTTCGACCACAGTCACTCCATAGACCGGCAACACCTGCAGTGAAAACGGAATTTATTGCAGCCACATCGAGTGTCGCCACAAAATCGAGTGTCTTTAAAGCAACGATGAGTACAGCCCCTCCATCAAATGCCACATCATTTCATACAACCACAGGTAATAATTAATCCTCTAGGAAACATGAGAATTAATAATCAGGAAAAATTTATTTGGGGCTGGGCGTACGAACCCGTGCGAATCATGCGAGATAACTTGGTACAAGGCAAAATATAACATTAAAATTTTCACTCTACTGAATTGTGGTAAATAATGAGAAATTCACCCAAAAAAGATTTAAGAGGACTTTGAAAGTATTCAATGGCTTTTGCAGACCTATATATTGCAGAAAGGTAGCTTTTGACTTAGAACAAAAAGCTCCACCTAAAGATAATTTTAGGTCATTCCCCCTTCAGGAATTATGATCAATTAAGACTCCAATATTCGAAACAATATCCTTCCATATGTGTTGTAGTGCACAAAATGCGAATATTATTTTGTAAATTGAAAAACAATTTATTTTTAACTGAATTACCTCATAAAATTTTTACCCTAAATCCACAACTAATTAGTATAAAATTATCAAACAATGCGATAGACCAAAATGATTTGCATGAAATGGTTTTGAAACCAAATCCAAATATGATTACTTGATCTCAAAGGGAGAGCAATATCGTATAGATTTCATTAGACAATGAATTATATTTATTTTCAATCAATGAACTGAAAACAGAACGTTAAACAGTAATGTGAGATATATACAGTTCGACTCCAGTAGTGTCAACTAATTATTTCCAGGATTTTTTTTATTGAAAAAATTTTTCAATTTAACATTACCTGAAAGAGCTACATTTTATAGGGAAACTGAAGAGATCCTTGTAATTCTCATTGTTCCCGTAAAATATTTTACGAGTGGTCTAGGCATATTTTTAGTATTTTAAACAAATTTATTAATATTTCTGGTATATTTACGAATACACTTTCAATTGAGTAATAGGATTAAAATTACGAAAAGAAAATTATTTGGTTTTAAAATGCTTACACGAATAATATTCGAATTTAATCATAAAATTATTATGTCCTTACATAAATGTTTTTTATACTGTAAGACCGTCTTCAGACTAGAGGTTTAGCTTAGTTTTCGAAGGTCTCAAAATCCTAAATAGCAACCAATTTGATTTGTTCTTCTGATTCAAATAGATTACTTTCCCTGAATAGTCCATTTCTAAGTCAAAATTTTCCAAAAATTTTCGACTAATAAGAAATTACAGAAATTAAGCCTAATGGCTAAGCCCAAGCGCCTGGCAAGTTGGCCTTTTTATATGGAGCTATTTGAAGCCAATTTCCTAATTGATCTCGGATTCAGCTCACAGTTATCCGAGGAAGAAATGTATTTAAACAAAAATTTAGTATATTTATCCCTCCATACGGTAAGTTATTTTATAATGCGAAAAAACTTCTCACTTTTTAAATATTTATCATAACGATCGCGAGTGCAAAAAAAATCCCATATAAATTTAAATCGAAGTATGAGAAATTGACTTCAAATTTCAGGCAACTTGCCAGGGGGTTGGCTAAGCCCTAAGTCTGAAGCCCATATAAGTCAGTATACAAAAACACCCATTTTAACTTCTAAAAAATCATAATAAAAATATATAATATTGTTAGTTCGATAAATAAAAGAAAAGTTGACACTACTGGAGATTGACACTATCGGAGGCTGACTTTATTGGAGCCAAGTATATTGTTATCACACAGTGTCAAAGTAATTAGGAATTTTCGAGTTAGAATTTAGGAACTAAATAAAGATTCTTATAAGACCCCAAGGTACTGTCATATATAGTTTTGCTTCAAAGTTTTCATAAGACAGTAAATTAAATAAATTAAGGGGATATGAAAACAAAAATTAAAAAAAAAATTGATTGGAATGTCCAAAAATTTTAAACGAGTGAAACATCAACTAGTTCAGTGGACTAAAATTAGACTTTTAGGCGTCTTCTATGCGGGGGGATTTCGAAATGCACCACACTCTGCTATGCACCGGTAAGTCTCGGCAAATCTCCCCTAGTGGTTCATTCCTGAGATAAATTTTCTCCAGCCTCTGTTATAAATTCTCCAAGTGTGCTCTAACTAAAATAGATAGTCTGGAAGACTTTCTATTTTATTTCGAAACGTTTCAAACGTCAATCACACAGTGTTTTACAATCAAAGAATTTGTTAAAGAGTATTAAAGTTCATATTTATGCCTGATGCTTTATAAGGAAGAGATGGGACACTCATCCTCTATATCAAAACCGTCCTACTGCAAGGATTTTATGCCAATATTGTTGCTAAATTAAGAAAATATCCCAAGTTTTTATTTTTCTATAAATCAATTTTATACTATTTAAGTATTTCTTTATTTCTATTTAAGGATGTTTATTTAACAATTCGACCATATTCTAATGATGATTAAACAATACATTCGGAAGAGTGACCGATACCGTGTCGCTATTTCATCTTCTTTTCGACTCTTTCATAACTTTGAAAATAGTTCACGAGAAAAACATCTCTTAAAAAACAAAAAAAAATAATTAAAATCTCTTGAAATGTCAAAATATTCGAACATAAACAAATCGAGCTTTCGAAGAGGGAGGTTTAAGCGCCAAAAGATGGGCAAAAATGCACCTGTCAACTCAGTCAGGGAATTTTGTTTCAAAATGTCGATTTCGAATTAAAATCCCCCCGTTTAGATGCTCCCTTAACCCTTTAAGGACGAGAAGGTCAAAAAACGAGGTCAGAAAAAATATTTTTTTCTAACTTTTTAGGGCAAAATACAGCTTTAAAATGTCGTAAGAAAAAATTCATTTTTGGGTCACGGGTGACCCAATCGTCCTTAACGGTCCTTAAAGGGTTAATGTATAAGAAATAATATGGGAAAGCGGCTTGCCTTTTAATGCTCCAAAGTTTGAATATTTAATTTTTTCTCTCATTTCCCAAAGTAAAAAAAAATATTATAATAAAATAATAGGATTTTGGCTTTGGGAGAGAACAATTGAAATATTCACAGGCTGCCACATTCAAAGGTAGGACACTTTCCCCTAATGACAATAATAAATTTATAGGAAATTCCAAGACCTTTCCAACGAGCCCAAACATAACCTCATTCGCTTGATAAATGCGTTCTCTAGTGTGTTTTTAACCCTTGACCTTGAAGACCCGTTATTAGGAATAGTGGTAATTCCGTATACGGTCGAATGTCTGCCTGGGTAATCTCTAAAAGATATCCAAAATCGATACAAAAGAAAAAAACTACGCGTTTTCGAGCAATCCCAAAAAAACATGGTTTTGCAAGGGATGTGGAGGGGTGGGAGGGAATGAGGGGCATGTTAACGATCTTCAATTGAAATTGAAGGTTCCAAGTCTTTATCTCTAACCGTTTGGCTTCTAGGATGCATTATGTCACTTTTGGCGGTAGTGTCCAAATGCCACTTTTTGATCCTAAGTTTTACTTTACACACAATTAACGTAAATTGGGAAGCAGTATAATGGCTTCTGGGTTATATAAGACCTATTTGCATGATCACTTCCGATATTTTCTCCATGAAAAAGCCATGAACTGTTCGACTTAAAAGCCTATATGGACGAGGAAAAAGTCGAAACCTTTATAAAATTTCATAAGCATATTGGGGTATTCACTGAATATTGGAATTTTAAGACAAAAACGACCGCGTGAAAATCCGAAGAAAAATCGGTTTTTCTAACGCATTACAAGATTTAATTTACAAATATTTAGTTTTTAATGAAATTCTGCTTTTTTCTAGCCTATATACGTTTTTAAGTCGAATCATTCATGGTTTATCGATGTGTCCTGAACGGATGTTTAGTTAGACTACCAGTTTTGATCGATTTTATAAGCTAGGCAACTGCCTAGATTTCACTAAAAGTGAAGTTTTGACCAAATTGACCTTCTTGTTATTAGTAAACTTGAGATGATTTCTCAATTTGTTAATAATTAAAGCAGGATAGAGCATGGACAATTACTATTTATATAGCCTACACCATGTTTCGTAGTTATTTTGTAAAGCAAAATGTATTTTTTTTTGTTATTAATTTTCTCTATATATGCAGCTGCTTGCTCCAAAATTGTCTTTATTGGGGTTATAAGTGAAAAACCGTATAAAAAACATTATACTGCATCCTAATTTACGTTAATTGTGCGTGAAGTGAAACTTATGATCAAAAAGTGGCATTTGCTCTCTACCCGGAAAAAGTGACCCAATCTTTCCGTACAGAAGTAGATCTTGAAAAATTCGAAAATCTATTTGAAGATCCAAAAAAAAAAACTTTCTTACTTCTTAATACTTTCACAAGGTGACGGAAGTTATATCCTGTTCTAATTTCGAAATATTCAAATGTCAAAATGTAACGGTCCTCACATTGTTGTGAGGAAAAAACAGAACAAAGACGCTTACTGTTCTTGTCCCATTATTTAATCAATCCATAATCATTGAGCAATCCTTTTGCCAGCTTTCTAGTGTAATATTTGATAAGTTTTCCACATCTTGTTAGAAAATTTAGTATGAAAATTCGAAATTGAATTTGAAATTTTCGAACATTAACGACTTTTTGTGAAAATAGAGTTGCATTTACCTTTCATCCAAGACACTATTGTAGAATCAAAATCTACTTCTGTTTGGGCTCTATGTTTCCTCATTGTAAAGGGTTCTAAAAATTGTTTTTGTACTTTTCTCAAAAAATCTTTATAAGGCCCATGTAGTAGCTTTAGACTAGAGTTTTCAAGAAGAAAAGTTTAAGGTGATATAAAAATTCGATCATTAAATATTAAATTTTTTATACAAAATTACAAAACATTGGGTCACTTTTGCCGGTCACTGTATATACAGCTGTCTCCGTGGAATTCAAGCAGTAAAATGCATTGGAAAATTCTCACGTTTTACCATATGAAATAGCTAATGAAATTTATTTCACTTAAAGAAGCTGTATGCATTAAGAAAAAGCTCGCAATGAGCTGACTGACCTAAGATATTTCCCATTATTAACTTCCGCAGAATCCCCTTAATGACTTGACGAATCTATTTTTGTCAAATAAACTGTCAATGTCAAAATTTGAAGTTTAAATTCATCTTCATCCAAACTGCTGTTATTCATTCTGCTATTGAAGGCCATATTTTCGTCATTTGCAAGTAACTTTTCTACTCTCTCTTCTTTTTAATGGCGAGTTGAGTGGGAAAATTTCCTCAAAGAAGTATTGAAATAATACAGCTAAAGAAGTTTTAAAACTTCTACCCTTCCTCCCGTTATATTATTCACAATTATTTAAATGAGAAAGTTTTGCGCTCACTTTATACTATTTTAGCATATAGGAAGATTTTTATAAAATAATATGCAAATAAGTTAATTTTTAAATAGAATTTTTATGTATGTTTGATAATCTCAAAAAACAATTTCTAATATTATATTAATGAGAATCCAAAAAAACCAATAAACTACTCGAAGTATAATAGTTTTTGTCTTACCTTGTTTGACTGCTAGACGAAATTTTCCTGAAAAAAACACCAATAAAATTTTTATTATATTGTATTTGGTTGATATAAAAAAGTAATGGAGGAACGGGATGTTAGAGACACTTTTTTTTGTTTTGCCTTTAAGAAATAATACTTCCAAAATCCAGAAAATTATCTTGAATTTTTGTATAACGTTGTAATCAATGAATAATTCACCGCGTCTCCAACATGCAGGTTCTCCCTAAGTCTTATCATAAAGCGTGTCCACGATAAGATTGTACCCAATAATAATGCTTTAAAAATGAATTCTAGGTAATATAAAAAAAGAAAAATATTTTTTGAAACTTTAATTCATTGTAGATTTATTCTTTCCGTACAGAAGTAGATCTTGAAAAATTCAAAAATCTATTTGAAGATCTAAAAAAGAGACATTCTTACTACTTGATAGTTTCGCAAGGTGGCTGAGGTACATCCTGTTCGAATTTCGAAGTGTTCAAGAGTCAAAATATGACGGTCTTCATATTATTGTTGTGAGGAATAAAACAGAACAACGACGCTTACTGTTCTTGTCCCATTACTCAATTACTCCATAATCACTGAGTAACTCTTTTGCGAGCTTTTTAGTGCAATATTTCATAAACTTTCCCCATCTTGTTTGAAAATTTAGTATGAAACTTCGAAATTGAATTTGAATTCTTCGAACTTCAACGACTTTTTCTGCAAATAGAGTTCCATTTACCTTTTATCTAACGTGATATAAATTGACAAGTTCATGTTGCCCTGCATGAAGAACGCTTTGCTCTGACGTCCACATGAGCAGATCGCCATCCAAACCATGTATTTTTTTGGAAAATTTTTTTCTGGACAATGGTTTTACTGTCGAGGAATCGAAGAATCACCTTCCGGACGGTCTGGCGTGAGGTATTTGTGAGTTTTCCAAGGTCCGCGTAATTGATTCCAGGATTTTTTAAATAAGTGTACACGATCAGTTCCCTTCTCTTTTCCATTATTATTTCGTATCTCAGTGAAAAATGAACAGAATTTTATGAGAGTTTCACATATGTCATAAATAATTTCAAAACATTTGGTACAATCTTAACGTGGACACGCTTTATAAAAAGAGACGCTTAGTCTCTCAGGCATGTATTTGTAAATAATAATAATATTGTCCCATTTTTACAACGAACCAACAAAAGACACTTGAAAATTCTAGACATTAATAATATAAAAACATGCCCCTAATATTTCTAAACAATTTTCTGTAGAAGCAAATTTAAAAATTAATAGAAAAAGCCTTGTATTTAAAAAGGATTCGCCTTATGGCAACTTTTCTATATAACCATTTGCATATAGTACTCGTAACTAAAATTGAAATTGAATCCGAAGGCATTTCACATTTTAACTGTGCGATTCTATTCTCTCATTCAGAGTGAGAATTTCCATAATATCCTTCCATTTGAGTGGCAATTGTGTGGCAAGAAGTGTCCTTAATGGGTTAATTGATTCCTCAGCTCAGTTCTTTGCAAGTCGTGAGGAAAATTGCCCGAGTTAGGGGGCTTCTTTTTAATATTTTTCTCTTACCAATTGTTCGCCATACAGTACAATATTTCAAGGATATATATATATATGTACTTTTCATACAGAAACCATTTACTATATGTATATATGCACTAGATTCTGTGGGGCTTCCACAACTACACTCTTCCCTCAACAATGAACCATAAATCTCCACCATGCTACCATCATACGACGATGGGGATGATATTATTTTAGAAATATTGCTGCAATATCTTTAACTTGGGACCATTATATTTCCATGCAACTTCACATTTTGGTGAATTAATTTGCGATGCGAGGATTAAAAATGACTATAGAGAATCTGAACCAGTAAATTCAGATAGTTAAATTATAACCGAATTCGTTAATTCGAATGATACAATTTTATAGAGATATCATTTTACTGAAAATTTTATAATTTCCAAAAATTTTAGTGTATTTTTAGTAAAACTTTTGCCACTTGTTCTAGTACTTTCATCAATTTTTTTTCCAAGAAGAATCTCTCTCTCTCTCTGTGGTTGTCTTTTTAATTAATAATAATCACAATGTCATGAAATTTAAACTTTACAGTAGATAAAGAGAATTTCATGAAATCGAAATTTCTATCCCTTTTATTTCAAGTTAGGTCTGATGCTCTTATGACATGAAAGTATCAGCTATCTCTGAAAAGCATAATAAAATATCGCTAAAAATGAAGCTGCCTCTTTATAGAACTTATCTCACCCTCGCTATTTATTTTTTTCTTTCTGATTGATATAAAAGATCCCAAAGACAAAATTTGAAATTAAAGAATTGAATAAATATATAAGACTACAAAATTAAAGAATATTTTTTCTTAACAGAAATTAACTTATAAAAGTTTAAAACGTAACATGGATAACAAACATTTCACAATTAGCTCTTGTTCAAAAAACACTAAAAATAATAATATTTTAATTTAATATAAAAAAGAGATGGCAAGGCGTCCCAGCTTTGCGGAGTGCTCGAACTTACGAGAAAGAACTATCCTATATTATCTTTTCGCATGCTTTTTGGATACATACCTCTGTACTACCGATTAAATTGATTGATTAATTAAAAAAAAACATTCCGAAATAAGAAATTGCTTAAGAAAAGTATGTCTTAAAATATATTAGCATGAGTAATAAGTAAACGGACAAATGAAAAAGTAAATCCGTGAAAGGCAAATCATTTACGGATATATTATCGATTCACTACTAATCAAGTCCGATACATACACGTCAGAAATTTCAGCAATCAACATCTTTCAAAAAAATCCAAATTTAAGTAAATCGGTTTAAAAAAAAATCTATTCGAAGAAAATTCAATATTGAAATGGTTTTCGATCATAGATGTCCAAGGACGAAATATTCGCCTTGACTATCTCTCAAACATATTCGAAAATGAAAAAAAAAAACCTAGGAGCGGTTTTCGAAAAAAGCCAAAAAACATGGTTTTGGAGGGGAAAGAGTGGGATGGGGTGAAAAATAAAAAAAATCTGTCCTAGATAATAATCCTTATGGGGGGGTTGTTGAAGACCGAAGGTCGATATCTCTTACCGTTTGATCTCTAACCGTGTCGCAAGCTTTCCAACAAATTAAAAATGTTTTTGAAAAAATTTTGAAAAAGATACATCAATTAGGGGTACTATATATATATTCATTATACCGACTCATGATCGATTAAGTCCGATGCAGACGGGTTTGAAATTTCAAGATTTTTCAAAAAAAAATTCAAATTTAAGCAAATCCGTTAAAAAATATGCCCTTCAAAGTGGTTAAACTATGATGTTCGAAAATTCGATATCGAAATGGTTTTCGAATATAGGTATCCAAGAACGAAATATTCGCGTTGACCAGGTTAAATGTCCAAATTCAAAACCATTTTCAGACGCTTTAACTTTGACAGAATATTCAACACATTAAGCTCATATTTTTTTGAAGAGAATTACATAAATTTGCTCCTTGACTCTTCTAGAATGTTACTGTTTAGTGAAAATTCTTTAAATAAAAATTTGAAAAACTTCTTAAATACAAGAAAAATACGCGAGTGTAAAATGCTTCTATTGGAAATAAATTAATCCAAATGGAGGCAAGGGAAAGTTTGTAATTGGAGACAAACAGTCCAAGTGAAACCATCACGAAAGGCCTCCAAAATCTTGTTGAGTGTCTCTTGAGTGCAGGATTTGTTCTTATTCCTGGTCTTCTCTCCTTTCTCATCTAAAACAATAAGAAAATATCTCCAAAAAAATCATATTTCCGGGGTTTCCTATTGAAGCATTTGCAGACACTTCAGAAAACCCATTATGTTCACGAAATAGGTAATTATTTCATTTGAAAACTTCACGTACCGTTAACAATAAAGATTATTACTTAATTTAACTAAAATTATCCAGAAATATGACATAAATGTTAAACAAAACGAATAAACAACAGTCACCTTATTGTGTTTTTTATTGGAAAACATGGTCGATCTATGAAAAATTCCATGGTGAAAAGGTACATATTACTTTTAATTTTTCTGAGAAATTAACAAATTTAAATTTGTGAATATGAATGAATTTTCGCTTTATTTGGAGCAAAATTAACTAAATAAATGAAACTGTGATATAGAAAATATATAAATATAATAATTTAGTACTGTATTTATCGTGAACACAGTGACGTTTCCATTTGGAGTAGCGAAAAATTTCCATTTGATGCAGGTTTTGAGTTAACTTAATTTACCCTACCTCTAAAACATATCCAAAAATGAAAAAAAATCGTAGGAGGAGCCGTTTTTGAAAGAAAAAGCCAAAAAACGTGGTTTTGGAGGGGAAAGAGGGGTGTCGGAAAAAAAGACTGTCTTAGATAATGTTGACTTAAGGAGGAGTTGTCAAAGATCGGAAGTCGATAGCTCTTACCGTTTGGCCTCTAATCGTCTCACAATTTGAAAAGCAAGTGGATTATATAAACTGTTCTCTATTTGGCTTCGAGCAGTAAACAGAAAGGTAGAACCGGTAGAACAATAAATTTGATATTTCGATAGCAAACTAAGTTTATTAGAAATTAATACAAATTTTTAACGGTCTTCTCTCTCTTTAAATCAATGTTTTTCAATTGTTTTCATAATATAGTTTATTGAACTCTGTTTGATTAAATAGAATGAAATAATATAACTATTTGATATTCATGGGCATAAATTGAAAATGTAGCGTTTTTGCAATAATTAACTGAATTCAAAAATTCAAATATTGTGGAATTTGAAAAAAACCATTAATATTTTACCTAAATTATTCATGTGCAAGATTTTATTGGAGATATTTTTACTGTCAAAAAACCCCCAACTGTCCACTCTCTCACAAAATATTCCAATGCAAATATTTTCACATTTTCTGCAAGAGCAGACACTACCATGAATATTTGAGATGATTTCGATTTTGCACATGCAAATCACATTTAATGATTTTTTTTTTCGAAATTCACCTCGTGGAAAACATCAGTCAAAGATGTCCCTAGACGTTATTTTCATTCGCCTTTTCTTTCACTTGTCCTGGTTTTCTTTGTGAATTTCTCATGAAAAGGGATTAAGTGGAAGTTATTTCTGAGAAATATTATTTTATTTTTTATAAGCAATTTTTCTTCGGAAAAATTGACAATTTGAAGTGGAAAATTGGAATAAATAAATCAGAGGTGTGAAAGAATCGTTTGAAACAAATATCAATTAGTTTTGAAAATATCACACTTCAAACTTGGAACATTAATGCTTCTAAGCACCCTGTCCAAAATTATGAGGCTTTCCCTTACAAGCTATTATTTAGCTTAACTGATATAAGTACACAAACATTTAGGAAATTAGTTTAACCCTTTAAGGACGATTGGAACACCGGTGTCCCATAAAGAAAATAATCTTTCCTGACTACCTAAAGTTATTTGTTTCTTATGTCTGCACATAATTGTAAAATAGAAGGTTGAGGGAATCTA